>NC_135215.1:15550102-15662602 GCF_052324685.1 Brachyhypopomus gauderio | reverse complement strand
AGTACCCAATAGCTAGTACTGCGGTAGAGTACCCCATAGCTAGTACTGCGGTAGAGTACCCCATAGCTAGTACTGCGGTAGTGTACCCCATAGCTAGGACTGCGGTAGAGTACCCCATAGCTAGTACTGCGGTAGAGTACCCCATAGCTAGTACTGCGGTAGAGTACCCCATAGCTAGTACTGCGGTAGAGTACACATAGCTAGTACTGCGGTAGAGTACCCCATAGCTAGTACTGCGGTAGAGTACCCAATAGCTAGTACAGCGGTAGAGTACCTCATAGCTAGTACTGCGGTAGAGTACCCCATAGCTAGTACTGCGGTAGAGTACCCCATAGCTAGTACTGCGGTAGAGTACCTCATAGCTAGTACTGCGGTAGAGTACCCCATAGCTAGTACTGCGGTAGAGTACCCCATAGCTAGTACTGCGGTAGAGTACCCATAGCTAGTACTGCGGTAGAGTACCCCATAGCTAGTACTGCGGTAGAGTACCCATAGCTAGTACTGCGGTAGAGTACCCCATAGCTAGGGTTTGTAAACTTTGGCATGTAACAGCACCATATAAGCTGTTTTTCTTAGAGCCACTGGAGAGGCGTTACACACAGATTCTCTCATAGAGCCACATACCAACAAATATGGTCACCTCTGGAGTTAGTGGTCCCAAGGCAATGACACGCCCTGGTGTCTGAGACCCACACTGTCTAAGCAGGACATAAAGGGAAGAAAACATTAGAGGCCAATGAATGTGCCCAGATCTGCATCGCTCAAGTGTGGCCAACTCTCAGTCACGCCAGGCTGCATGCGATTTTCAGCTGATTTTATGGGACAAAAAGCTGAGGCCGGTAATCAGGCTGTGTAGAAGAGCCATGCTGAGAGACAGAAGCCCAGCAGGGAGGGGCTGTGGAGGGGGGCGGGGCCACAGCTGCACGTGCAGCTTCTGCTGGACCCAATCAGAAACCAGAATGACTAGTGAAGGCCACAGGCAGCTGTAGAACTGGACCTGTGGTTTCCGCCCATGGTTTGGGTGAGGCAGAGAGATGGCTGGCCCCATTCAGGTGGGAAGCTGATCCTCTGAAGGACAGAAGCACTTGGCCAGAGCTCGCCGAGTGTGACTTGACACTGAATAAAGAAAGTAGCACACTGCATGCAGCGTGAATGCTGCCATTGTACTCAAATGGACACTGTGTGTGTGTGTGTGTGTGTGTGTGTGTGTGTGTGTGTGTGTGTGTGTGTGTGTGTGTGTGTGTGTGTGTGTGTGTGTGTGTGTGTGTGTGTGTGTGTGTGCGCACACGCGTGTGTGTGTGTCCATGCGCATTAGTGGAGCAAGTCTGCTGAGACCCATGGTAGCAAATTGCATTTTGTTCTGGGTTCTGAAAGACTGATCATAATGTCCTGTACACGGAGCAAGCCTTGCCCTCCACACACACACACACACACACACACCAGAAGACAGCAGAGCTTACAGCGTGCGAGGGAGGCCATGCAGGGATGTTGTATGTGGATGTTCAGGTCATGAGTAGATGTAGTCCAGGGGTGTGGGCACAGGGGTGTGGGCACAGGGGTGTGGGCACAGGGGTGTGGACACAGGGGTGTGGGCACAGGGGTGTGGGCACAGGGGTGTAGACACAGGGGTGTGGGCACAGGGGTGTGGGCACAGGGGTGTGGACACAGGGGTGTGGGCACAGGGGTGTGGGCACAGGGGTGTCGTCCAGGGGTGTGGGCACAGGGGTGTGGGCACAGGGGTGTGGACACAGGGGTGTGGGCACAGGGGTGTGGGCACAGGTGTACTCACAGTGCTCACAGGGGTGTACTCACAGGGGTGTACTCACAGTACTCACAGGGGTGTGGTCACAGGGGTGTACTCACAGTGCTCACAGGGGTGTACTCACAGGGGCGTGCTCACAGGTGTACTCACAGTGCTCACAGGGGTGTACTCACAGTACTCACAGGGGTGTGCTCACAGGGGTGTACTCACAGGGGTGTACTCACAGTGCTCACAGGGGTGTACTCACAGTACTCACAGGGGTGTGGTCACAGTACTCACAGGGGTGTGCTCACAGGGGTGTACTCACAGTACTCACAGGGGTGTGCTCACAGGGGTGTACTCACAGTACTCACAGGGGTGTGCTCACAGGGATGTACTCACAGTGCTCACAGGGGTGTACTTACAGAGGTGTACTCACAGTACTCACAGGGGTGTGGTCACAGTACTCAAAGGGGTGTGGTCACAGTACTCACAGGGGTGTGGTCACACTTTTCTAAGGACACACGTTCAGCGCTGCACTAAAGACGTTTCACCAGAGAACACAATCCGGTTTGCATTTTCAGCCTGCAGTGCAGTGCTTATTCTGTGTCTAATATTAGAGGGCCTCTAAAGTGTTCCCGTTAGAGGTGCTGTACGTAGACTTAAGACAGGAGATCACTTACTCATTTACAAAAGCAGAGCACTGTGCATGTGTGTGTGAGAGAGAGAGAGAAAGGTGGAGAGGTAGATGGAGATGTGGACTACACCTGAATCGGTAGGAAGTGATGGAGTGAAAGAATCGGATGACCAAATCGCTGGTGCTGTGGTTGCAGGAGGAGAGAAGAAGTGAGGGAGAGAGAGAAGGAAACGGGGGGAGGATGGAGGGAGCGAGAGAGGGAGGGAGGAGAAGGAGGGGTGGTAATCTAGAGTGAGGGCGGGTGGGAGTAGACGTCCTCAGAGTGACCCAGTGAGCCGCAGACAGACGAGTTCTTCTCTTCTCACGTGCCCTCTGCAGAACACACACACACACACACACACACACACACACACACACACACACACACACACACACACACACACACAGTGCATGTTGTTGGCAGCAGCAGTGTGTGTGTGTGTGTGTGTGTGTGTGTGTGTGTGTGTGCTCAGCAAACACACTGCTTCCCTTCCAAGTTGGATGTCGCCATGTTCTGCCGACAGACCCATGAACTGCTACACTTCTGCAGACAAGGCTGATCTGGGATCAGACGCATGAAGCCCTTCTACAGATGTGTTTCCATCAGCTAAAGGTCATGCCAAACTGATGCCAGACCTGTGTGGAAACTGTGTGCCTCAAATACAAATCTAAGGTGTGAATAGACATGCTACGGTCAGAGTGTCCAATTTCACACTGCCTTACTGAATGATTTTGCTTTCTAATATATTATTAACAGGATGTGGTATTTGTTCAGACATCGCCGTTGTCACGCAGTGTTGGAACACAACTGTGATTAGTGTAGTACCATGGTAGAGCCCAGCAGGAAAGGATAAGCACACAAGTCTTATGGATCTTAGGAAACACGATAAAACCTACCTATAAGAAAACACTCTGTAACCCATTACCTGTCTAACATGCCCCCCCCCTCTCTCTCTCTCTCTCTCTCTCTCTCTCTCTCTCTTAACCACACACAAAGTTGACTGTTGTATCTAAACCTGTTGATGCATCGATGTCACATCAATGTAACACTACTAATATATGACTTTATTTTGTAATCATGCTTCATTGTGCTGACAGAGATATTCCTTCATTTTTTTCCTCATAAAGAGTGCAGTCCTGACACCAACTAAATTTGGGCTTTGAAGCTATATTCAGCAGAGAACCCTTACTGACACTGATTTATGCCAGGCAAACCTGCTATGAGGAAACTTCTATTAACTCACTGTCTGTCTCTGCATAGCATCTTTTTTTCTAGGCCATAACGCAGCAGACAGAGCTCTCGTTACAAATAGAAAGCCGACCGTATTATCTCTGCATTACGGACGCCAGTTGCCATTTGAATTCCGTACTGGCTGGGTTCGTTACAGTGACATATAAAACCACGCATGATTTCGCTTCCTACTAACTGAGCGCCATTGATTACCGTGGTTATAAGATACAAAATTATTTAGCTCTTTGTCTGCAGTACCTTACAATTGATCTCTCCAACAGTATTTAGTTTAGATAGTTTCTAAATGTAGACTCGTTTAATTACAAAGGCTTTAGAGGAAAACCACAATTTCCTCTACAAAATTTTTACATGCCTTTTATTATTCCTTAATGTTCTACATTGTTGTCTGTATTATTTCTTTTATCAGTTATGTAAAGCAGACCTTTAAAATAAGGAAGTTGTAGCCTATATTACCTGAAATAGTCTTAATTTTCCTGTCCCGTCACAGAGCACCTTATGGCCAATTTAAGCACAATCACGCCACCTGGTGGACTAAAATTTATTAAGACATTTAAGACATGAAATATATTTTCTGATGTTTACAAACTTCATTCGTGGTCTTCACAGTCGTTATTGTGTTAATTGCATTGTTGCTTTGTAAAATTAATATATGTACGTATTTGTAAACGCGTTGGTTTGATTGATTAATCAATTGGTTAATTGATTGATTGGTTTGAGATCTGCACTTTAGCATGATGGATTTGAAATGAAACACTGATGATGAGGTTGAAGTGCAGAATGTGACCTTAATCTACACTGTAGATTAAACATTAAAGTAAATACTGCCATTTTCAATCCCTGTTTACATTGCTTGCCATCAGTAAAATATATTCTCCGCTGTGTTCAGGTAAACGTGCTCCGCTGTGTTCAGGTAAACATATTTTCTGCTTTAAGTGTTTTTTAGCCCTCTGCTCTTCTGTGGCTGTATGTTCTGGGTTAATCTCCTCACACGCTAAATCACCATCTACTGAATTTTGAAGCATTTGGTTGCATTGGAGCAGTTAAAATGCTTCTGTAGACTGTACACACTGAATTCAGCCTCCTGCTGCCTCTGCAGCCATTGGTGATTACATGAGTCACGCCCACCGACAGCCATTGGTGATTACATGAGTCACGCCCACCGACAGCCATTGGTGATTACATGAGTCACGCCCACCGACAGCCATTGGTGATTACATGAGTCATGCCCACCGACAGCCATTGGTGATTACATGAGTCACGCCCACTGACAGCCATTGGTGATTACATGAGTCACACCCACCGAAAGCCATTGGTGATTACGTGAGCCACTCCCACTGTCAGTCTTTCATGTGTTTCTCAGATAAAGAGGCAGGTTTTGGATCATAAGCAGTTCTATGCATTACTGTAATACAGGTTTAATCTCATCCATCCATAAGAAATCAATGTGTTAGTTACATTTTTGGCCCAATGGACCCCTCACACAAGAACCCTTTTAAGTGAGGATGTGAGGATTTGGGTTAATTGGCAGGCACTCGCCGTCCTCAACAAAAAGAATCAGCAGTTCTTTGCCTGGTGCTGGATCACTAATGGCCTGGCCTGGGTGAACTCAGGCGCTGTGTCGTGTTAAATTTCACCCGTCTTATTTGCTCTGCCCTGGGTGCTGTCCAGGGTGCTGCAGGCACTTGCACTGCTGAAGCAACCTGACAGGGGCTGGCCTGTGGCCATGACAGGTGGCTAATACACAATAAATACTTCGTTATGTCTACCCATCTTCTTTTGTTAACTTTGGGATAATTTGTCTGGCTTAACTTTGGAATATTTTCAGCTGGCTTAATGCATATATTTACATTTTGACTGACATGCATGGAAAACATTTTACAGTTACTCATCACAAAGTGCTTTGCATCTCTTCAAAGGATACATCCTAGATTTGTCATAATTCAACATACTACTGAACTACAGGAATCAGCGCCATTATCTAGTATTGCAAATAGACTCAAACTTAAACAACAGGAATTTAAAACTGATACCTAGAAGAATGACCATAGACATAAAAATGCATACAATGTAAAGAACAATGACAAGAAGTGTTATCTGCAGTGTTAGTGGTCATTTAAGTATTCAACAAACAGGTGAGTCTTCAGTCTGTGTTTGAAGAAAGCAAGAGGCTGCAGTCCAAGCAGCTAACGGAAGATCGTTCCACCATCTCGTAGCCAGGACAGAGAAGTCGAGCCACACTTGAGATTCGGAGTGCTCTTGGTACGGATCAGGCTTTGACCACGGACATCATGTAGGGAGGGGCTAGTCCATTTTTGGCTTTGTAGGAAAGCATGAAGGTTTTGTATCTGATACGTGCAGCTACTGGAAGCCAGTAAAGAGAATGCAGCAGTGAAGTGTGAACTTAGGGACATTGAAGACCAGTTGTGCTGCAGCATTCTGGATCAGCTGTAGAGGTCTGATGACCTGTAGAATAGTAGGGAGTTGCAGTAGTCCAGTTTTGAGATGATGAGAGACTGCACAAGCATCTGGGTGGCTTCCTGAGAAAGAAAGGGTCGCATTCGCCATATGTTGCAGAGGACAGATCTGCAGGATGTGATGAAGGAGGGACAGGATAATAGCTGTAAGGGTTGAGGGAGAAATGGAGTGTAGATTTGGACAGAAGAAAGAAGAATGTATGGAGAAGGTATGAGTGGAAGTAGCAGGGAGGGAGAAAGAGGATAGAAGATGGTGTGAGGGGTGAAGGGGACTGACTGTGACGTCCGACGTTCAAGTGGCCACGTGTGCTCTGTGAGTCAGAGGATCTGATCTAATGATCTGATCTAATGATTTTAAACAATAAAAAATATTATTTACACGTAACTAGACAACTTTAAAGTGGTGATTTGAAGAAAATCATGTAGAATTTATGTTTGTGTAGAGGTGAACCGAGAGTCTCACACACACAAACACACACACACACACACACACACAGCATGGTGGTTTCAGTCATGACCAGTTCTGGCCTCCTGTTTGACTGTGGGCTGGCACAAGTGAAATGTGAATGCTGGGTCTCTAGAGATAATTCCAACCTCGAGGGCCCAGAGGAAGGGGCCCATGTACCATGTTGCCTTGAGCCTCAGGGCTGCAGTGTGCTAGGATGCACTGCAGCTCCCTGACCAACTCAACACTTACCACAAAGACGATACGTGAGGAGGAGGAGGAGGAAAAAGGTGCTTACCCTCACACAAGATGCTCATCATCTTCTCAAAAACTTGCATGCTTTAATAAAAAAGAAAGAAAAGAAAAAGGTTTAGACAGAAAAACTGACACACCTGAAAGAAGAGTCATTAATAATAATAATTATTATATATATATATATATATATATATATATATATATATATATATATATATATATAATTATTATTATTATTACATTTAAGAGTATTGGTCTTGAATATGTGATAAAAGTGGCATTGAACAATTCATGGTTTTCACATGAACAGTGCAGAATCAAGCAATATGGCCCTGAACCAACCACTGCCCTCAACCAAATCATCTGTTTCATCCTTGATTGTGTTGGCTGCAATATTTCACCCTTCCTAAACTTGGCCATTTGATGCTGTCCAGGTGCCTACAGAACTTTTACATCCTGGAATGTCCAAGTACTTACGAAGGTACCAATTCTGAAAAAGTCTCTATTTGAAACATATCTCCTGGGTGTTAAGCAGAAGCACAATCTCCATAATTAAGCATTTTTTAAAAGTTGAACAGTATCTTTATATTTAAGGTAAATTGTTTGCAAAATTCTGTTGAAATTTAACCAGAAAATACCATTTTGCCACACTGAAATGCTTTTAAATAAATATGCAAGGTCCCCCAACTGCAAACTCAACTCTAGTTCCAGATATATTGCATGCTTTATAAGAGCAGTGCTTTAAAAAAAAGCTTGATTCACCTTTCAAAAGCAAATAAAAATAATAAAAAATTAATATGTGTATTTTGGGTATGTTGCCTCAAGGCAACATTGTGTGACAAAGAATGACTGAGTGGGAAGGAATGTTAGTGTCATAAGTTAAGAAGCTTTTCATTTACAAATACTTTGTACTCTTTTTGTTTCTGCATGAATAAAATTAATTTACTATTTATGAAACATTTATACATTGTTGACAGCCAGAATCCCTTTCCTTGTCTTTCTTTTATCTTCGAGTACGAGTGTCATCTGTGTACATTTGTAACATTATAAAATGTAATTACATTAGAAAATGAATGCCTCAATGTTTAGTGGATCTGGGAAACAATAAAAACATGTATTTAGTTCTCCCAGTGGAGCACAGTGCAGTTGAGGCAGGATTTAGCAATGAGGAATCAGACACAGTGGACAGGGTTGTGTCAAAAGAAAGTGACAGGGTGATATCTGGAGCAGGTGTCAGGAAGAGTGAAGGCGTAGACGCACGTACGATATACTACTGAAACTCTACTGCCACAGCCTTCTCTCTGCATGCATTTAAATACGTACATAAATGATCAGACTACATAATTACAGAACGTGCATAAAACACATTTACAACATCATCTGTGTTCTAATTATATAATTTGCATAAACACACACATCATCAGAGTTCCAATTATAAAATGTGCATAAAAATACATGCATGACTTTATCTGTGTTTATCTATACTATCTTTTCCACTGTTGCACAGTGTTGCTTCTAGTCATTATACACTTTTAAGCAATGTCCCAGGTTTTGTTATCTTTAAATCACCAGCACATGTGAACCATGTTTTGATGGGTGAAGACTAGCTTTTTGGAGGGATGTTGTCAGAAGAAGAAATATCTGTCATTCGCATTATCCACAGTGCCAGGAAAGGATTTAAAAAGGAAACCCAGGGAATGGTGTGACCAAGTAAAAGTTTTCATTGTTCACTGTTCTCTTCATTATTAACGATTGTGTTGCCATTAAACATATACTTAGGATGGGGCAGTGAGCAAAATGCATGATACTCTCAGACAACATTTGGGTGGTTGTTGGACACCCCAGACACTGTTCAGGCCTGAGCATCATCTAACCAACTAACCATCTAACCATGCTCCTTTACCATGTTCAAGAACAATTTCCAACCATAATACTATTATTAAGAACAGGAAGGCGATAACAGGTTGAGACAAAGAAGTAGACAAAGTACTCAGAGACAAAAGAATCACAGCACAGTAAAAACAAAAAAAAGTAATTAACAAAAAACAAACAGACAAAAACATGTCATGCACAATGGAAACTAAGAAAGAATTGTACTGCTTTGGGGAGACTACGATTATTGTTGTTCTACCTAGAGAAGTTCACTTAAGCCCTGGAACGTGAACATACCATATCACACATGTGTAAGTGTTTCTACATCTACTCAGTTAAGGGAAAGTTAAAAATGTGCAATGTTACAGAAATAGAAAATTCTTATTGTCACCATAGAACTGATGAGCATGTCAAAATGGGTGTAGAATGAAAGATTCCGAGGTTGAGAACATTATTAGAAGGTATTAGTACACTAGTACGATAAAGTACGCTCGATGCTTAAAGCTTCTTCATGTGGTTGTTGCAATTAACAAAAACTCATGAGTTAAAATATAGCAAAATCAGGTGCACTTGTTATTGAAATAAGGAAAGTTTTTTAAAAAGCAAGTGTTTTACTATTACTACCATTCTGAGTTGTGAGTCAGGGGGTGTGATTACTCAGTGTGTCACTGCACTGCATCACCTCCTTCCCTGCAGAAGTGCCGTCTCTGTGCAGTCTGACCGAGGCAGATCTTTGTACAGATGTCAATCACCATGTCACGCAGTAGCCACTGATGTCACAGAAACTCACAAAGTAACAGTCTATCCCTTCTTGACTCTGGATTATGATGGTGAGAGTGAAGACAGATGTAGATCCACTGCCCCTAAAACGAGGTGGAAAATCTGACTGGTGCAGTGATCTTGTTCATACTAGTGTGATCAGCAGCCATGTGCTGTGGGAGGATTCTGCTTCACTTGTTTCTGCACGACGTATTGACTCTACCCCTGGAAGATGAGTTACTGATGCCTGTCTGATAAATAAGTAAACAAACACTAACCTTGTTTGTAAAGACCACTGTGCAAATTTTGAAAGTGTGTCTCACCGTGAGTGCCAATGACCAGTATGCAAATGAATATGTGTTTGCCGTGGGGGTTGCTAGGGCAGGGAACTGTCAGTCATGAAGTGTTAAACTCACAAACATTCCCAGAGCACTGAAGCATGCACACTCAAGTCTACAGTATCTTCTCTCTATGCAAATATCTTCATAATACCATGTGCCTTCAGAAATTTCACTTCTGTAACTTGGAAGTTATTTGTCATGCTTCACTGCAAATTAAAAAATTGAAATATATAGTAGTATGATAGGACTTGGGGACCAAAACAAAAGTTGATTAAAGTAAAAATAATTATGTATGTAAATAATAATTCATGTTTTATTTAGAACTTCAGGCCACATCAATTCACATAAATTATGTACAACCATTTAAAATGTTTGAATTTGTATCCCAGTTGTGGAAGCTTTTGTGGACACGGTTCAATGTAAATCTTATTATGTTTGTTTGTGTATGTTTCTTAAATGATTACACAGTGAACGTGCAATATAACGGAGTAATTGTTGATGGCTTTGTGTGTTTGCCAGAGTTCATCAGATAAGACTGAGTATTTGGCTTGTTTGAGAGGTCATTTCAGTCATGACCAATTCTGGCCTCCTGTTCAAGGCTTTGACTGGCAGAAGGTGAAGAGCACTGTAACAGAACCTGCCCTGATGCTTGTGAGTAAAAACAGATGTAAAGGGTTTAATGAGGGGTTTCCCAAGACTGGAAACACAAGTCCAAACCAGAGACTGTAATCAAAGGAGTAAAGACAAAGGAGTAGTTCAAATCAGATCTAGGTCAAGGGACTAGTATCAGACTCAAAGCTTCACCACGGACACATGAACCAACATTACATTATTATACACAATGACTACTTACAGACGATGCTTTCAGTGGCATAAACAAGGACATAGTGGGAGATTAACTCTGACCACCAACAACAGGGAAATGTTGAAATCTGCACTATTGGCCTTTTTCCCCCGAATTGCATCTATTCCCGCCTTGCAAACGGAAAACAACCTGCCAAACCAAAAGTCCTCACGAGAGGCTATATCCCCTAATAAACTAAAGACAAAAAAACGGGTCCAAAATTCAATACACAATTCCAAAACATCCAAAAATAAAAAATCAAGAAAAACTAAAATTGGCCAAAGCATAAACAGGCAGAAAGAAACAAAAACCTAGCAGTGCCTCACCCCGGACACATGAACCAACACTTCTACAGAATGTCAAAAATCAAAGCTTATTTATTTACAAAATCTCAGTGAGCAACTCAGAATCACTATATAATTCGCTATATTGTTACCCATAGTGCACCATAAATGTAGTGAACAACTGATGTACATTGAGTCATCACAATGCATAGCTGTTTCCTTCAATAGATGTTAGTGCTGACATTAGGAAGATTGGCGGTATACCAGACATAGACTTTGATAAGTCACAGAAATAAACATTACAGTGTGTTGCTCAATAGTTTTTATTCATAAATGGGAACATGGTCAAAGCTACAGAAATTACACATAAAGCTCCAGAAATCTCATGAAATGACACATATGAATCTCCAAACTGTACGATTCGTGTATGTACTAGTCTACACAATCAAAAGTCATAATTACGTGTTTTTGGCACCCACTAGTGTCCAGACTCTGTGTTGAGTGCCTGTACAGAACTGTGTATATGGGGATTAGTGAATTAATAAATGATTAGACCATATACCATAGACCATTGGCCGAGAGAGAGAGAGAGAGAGAGAGAGAGAGAGAGAGAGAGAGAGAGAGAGAGAGAGAGAGAGAGAGAGAGAGAGAGAGAGAGAGAGAGAGAGAGAGAGAGAGAGAGACCGACCACTGACTCGAAAAATACAGCAGGAGAGACCGTATGTGATTGAGCACAAGTCCCAGTGGTCGAGGTGTTGATCAAATGTTGGTGAGACGTTGTGGCACAGCAGTTTATCCCTCAGAACAACTGGCTCTTCGGGAACGTCTGTGCTGTTCTGAGATCAGTGTTGTGGCCGAGCATTGGAGGCACCAACTGGAGATCTCCTTGGTGCTGGCCATGGCCTGCATCCAGTTGGCTGCATGTAGAAATGGCTTATGCGAATTTTTCCCATCAAGCAGTGACATGCATAGCAACCAGGCAAAATGTTATGACAACAAACTCATGTAACCTTGAAATGTAGCTGTTGAAATATAGCTTCTAACTTAGAAATCATGGAGGGGTCTGACATTTTCATCTTAGGTGCATGTCCACTGTGAGAAAAAATCCAGAAATCACAATGTATGATTTTCAACTAATTTATTAGTTAAAAGCATGTGATATTAGTGGTACCATGCGCTTTGATCAGATGACACTAAGATAGAGCTTTTTGGCACTCTACTGTAAGTCTGGCATAATACCAAGGATGAGTACGCAGAGAAACACCATGCCCACTGTTAAGTATGGGGGAGGATCAATGATACTGTGGGACTGTTTCTCCTCCAGAGGACCTGGGAACCTTGTAAGGAGACATAGCAATATGAACTCTGAAATATCAGGACATTTTGAATCAGAATTTGGTGGCCTCTGCCCAAGGGTAGCAGAAGGATTCACTAGTGTAAGGGTCCAAGGGTAGTGGAAGGGTTCACTAGTGTAAGGGTCCAAAGGTAGTGGAAGAGTTCACTAGTGTAAGGGTCCAATGGTAGTGGAAGGGTTCACTAGTGTAAGGGGCCAAGGGTAGTGGAAGGGCTCACTAGTGTAAGGGTCCAATGGTAGTGAAAGGGTACATTAGTGTAAGGGACAAGACATTACAGCTGTCAGTGGCCACCAATTACGGGAGCAACTTTGTGCCAACATTGCTGGTGTCCAGTGATTTTATTAAACCAGTAACAAATAAATCAGTTTTGTTTTCATTAAATGTTATACATTTGCACTGCCAGCATTAAGATGCTTTATAATTCAGGAAAATACAACATTTTAACCTCAGTGTTCTACACAAACGCTTCGAGTGTAATCAAACATTTTGCAATATCTACCTAATTTTAAATAGTTTAGAAAGATGCCTAAATGCATGAATATTAAGCAATTATTAGCTTAATGTTAGCTTATACTGTAACTGACAATGCATTAGTTACGTATTAACTATTTAGTTTTCTAAAGCAGGTTTTCTATCAACTTATTTGCCACAAACCTTTCATTTTATTCGAGCCTTTATAAAGGCTTCGATTGCTGATCTGGTCCCTAAGAGTGGAAATCATTTGTATATCTGAACACTGGCTATCACTTTAAAAAGCCCACATACATGTCCTATTAACCCAGCAGGGCTAACAAACTATACAAGAAAGGAATAACTAAGATAACTAATAAAATATTACAGTGACTGATGATAAACGCTTTTAGATGGGCTGTTAGCATCAGCTGTTAGCATCAGCCCATCTAAAACAGTGCTCTGACGCTTCAAAACCCGCTAGCATAAATGCTAACCCATCGATATATAAAACACTGGAAAAAGGCCACCGACTAACCCAATAAATAGCTAATTTGTGTTCTGTTATGCCAAGAAAACCCATAAAATACAACACGTACGCTATAAAAACTTAAATAACTTACATTTGAAAATGACTTCGCCGCTGGACGTCCTTCTTCCGTCCGCCATGATGAAAAAAGTTGAGCTGTGCCGTGCTGCCCCGCGTTGCATCATGGGATTGCCTTACCGGCTGAGGAAGGGTCTAATGCTGACTTATTACAGGGTCAGATTAAGGTATCTTAGTAGACAGCATTTTAAGGTATCTAAGAATTGAGACAGCCTACTTCTCAGGAACGCGCATTCCATGACGTAAGATGCTGTCTATGTAGAGAGCTCACTAGGTTTTGAGACAGACCCTTTGAATCAGAATTTGGTGGCCTTTGGAAGGATTCACTAGTGTAAGGGTCCAAGGGTAGTGGAAGGGTTCACTAGTGTAAGGGTCCAAAGGTAGTGGAAGAGTTCACTAGTGTAAGGGTCCAATGGTAGTGGAAGGGTTCACTAGTGTAAGGGGCCAAGGGTAGTGGAAGGGCTCACTAGTGTAAGGGTCCAATGGTAGTGAAAGGGTACATTAGTGTAAGGGTCCAAGGGTAGTGGAAAAGTTCACTAGTGTAAGGGTCCAAGGGTAGTGGAAGGGTTCACTAGTGTAAGGGTCCAAGGGTAGTGGAAAAGTTCACTAGTGTAAGGGTCCAAGGGTAGTGGAAGGGTTTACTAGTGTAAGGGTCCAATGGTAGTGAAAGAGTACATTAGTGTAAGGGTCCAAGGGTAATGGAAAGGTTCACTAGTGAAGGGTCCAATGGTGGTGGAAGGGTTCACTAGTGTAAGGGTCCAAGGGTAGTGGAAGGGTTCACTAGTGTAAGGGTCCAATGGTAGTGGAAAGGTACATTAGTGTAAGGGTCCAAGGGTAGTGGAAGGGTTCACTAGTGTAAGGGTCCAAGGGTAGTGGAAGGGTACATTAGTGTAAGGGTCCAAGGGAAGTGGAAGGGTTCACTAGTGTAAGGGACCACGGGTAGTGGAATGATACATTAGTGTAAGGGTCCAAGGGTAGTGGAAGGGTACATTAGTGTAAGGGTCCAATGGTAGTGGAAGGTGTAGGGGTTTCACCTACTAATCCTTTAAAGTAGATATAATTTGTTTTACCTTAATTATTAATCAGTCTCATTAATTTAGAATCAGTCTCATATTCTAATTATACCAGAACCATAACATTTAGTTATTAACTAAGGGTAATTAATGGTTTGGTATCTGAAGGATTTAACTATGAATTCTTTGGAGGTTTTGGCAACAACCACTTTTGAATGACATCAACACAGACAATTTGGTGAAAATAAATGATACATTTATTTAAAACTAACTATTCTAAAACAAACGGCATCAACAAGGATCAGTACATTTACAGTGAAGACTGGGTATCTAGTGTGTGTGTGTGTGTGTGTGTGTAAAAAGGGGAGGAGAGTAATGTGTGCACGCGCTTGTGCGCGTGTGAGGAGGCGGGAGTTGTAGTTTCAGTTCTCCTATAGAGAACAAAGCAACTAAAATGGCGCCGACTTTAAACAGTAGAGCAGCGCGACTGTGTTAATTAGCTCAGCTGGTTTATTCCAACGTGGTCAGAACAAAGAGTAATGGAGCTGGCTTAATAACTAAAAATTAATGTGATGTGTCTGAGAATGGGGAAGACTACAAGTTGTCCATTAATCAGATAAATAAAAGATGGTGGCATGCACAGCAAAGAGAACTTTGTATGTACAAATCTTGATGAAGATTATGAAAATAAAGTTAAACACATTCAGAATGTATTAACAGAAAGCTTGGTTAACTCTACAGTTCAAATAACTTTGCCCTTTTATAAACTATGCCCAGCGTTAAGAGTCTCACGTGTTGAGGATTTGGGGTAGTGTCGTCCTCCCTGAATTCTCCTGGAATTAGGAGGGAATTTCCACCGCAGGCTCCTCGTTGATTAAACGACGTCGTCCAGGTGTGCTGGGGAATCGTCCAGGAACGCGAGTCTCGTTCACGGTTTAACAACAGGGAGTTGATCGCCTTTGTTTCAGTCCGTGTGGCCGCGTTAGCAAGCTTGATTGAAGTCGTTCGGTGAATCTGTTGTCGCGGTAACGTTGATCGGTTGCTGGTTAGATTGCACCATAACTCGGGCTCGTTAATTAAGTAATACGACTTTCAGCTGTTTGCCGTTGGTCGTTGCAAAGTTCGCGTGTTCTCAAAGAAAAACCGGAGAGAGAGGAGTGGCGGAGCCTCTCTTTAATAGGTCTAACCTATGTGTCGGTCAAACCAGAGAGAGAGAGATGAATGGCTGTTCAGGGTATTTAAACACCTGAACTGTAGACACACCCTTACTTCCGTCAAAGCAAGCTTGTTCAATATGTTGCCAGTGGTACTGCCACCCAAGTACGTATTCCTGCAGGCTGGATCAGCTCCAAATAGGAGGGACTAAACTCCAAACAGGTCGACCTTCACTCCAAATGGGCGTGGCCTTCTCTTAGATCAGTTGTTCATTTTTTTTTGTGCTATAGTTAGTTACTTAAATCAGGATAGCATTTAGAAAAAAAAAATGTTTTTGCTTTAGCGAACCGTACAATACTATTAAATATAAATACATTTAAATGGTGTACCTATTTTCTTGATGCTATGAAATGTTTGATTTTAAATGTAAGTAATAGTGTTATGCACAGCAAATGCAGAATGCCTACATGCACATAGTAATTGTTCGTTCTTGTGTAAAACCAAAAACTTAATGGGACCTTGCATTCAAATTAAATGCAAACCATAAATGTTCATTTATGAAAAGAGATGGGAGAGAACATTCCAGAGGGAATGACTACACAGCCTTGCAGAATAGGTCCCTCCTTACATGGCACAACCGTCTCTAGTCTGCACAATGAAGAAAGAGGTAGGGTGGCATAAAGAACCATTTCTCAATAAAATGTTTTTGTTATACAAAAAGTTGATGACAATGCGTTTGTTGACTAATGTCCATAAATGATATAAATCATTGGTTTCTGATGCATACCCATTGATCACGAGCTGAATTAATTAAAATGAATTTAAAATTAGTATTCTGCCTTCCTCCCGAAGACGGCCCCCACCGCCGGCGGTGCTGACGGATTTGATGAGGAATTAAATTTAAAGTTTAGTCGAAAACTAAACATGTAAACAGTTAACGTGAAATCTAAACAGAGTACTGATTACGATGCGGATTAAACCAGGATATAACCCACGAACTATTAGACGCGTTTAGTAAGTAAAATGGACATCGCGATCTGTAAAGCAGGGGTATGTGTTGAATTAATTCAATATAAAAGTGAACAATAGTTTTATTGTATCATCAGGATAACTGTGGTTTCGTTAATACAGCATGTTTACACATTCCTATGTCCCGGAAAACCCACCAAACTTCTCAAAGTTCTCCGAGTTCCGCCCTGCCTTCTAGAGAGTTGTCCCTCCCATTTGGAGTTATGCCACGCCCATTTGGAGTTATGCCACTCCCATTTGGAGGTTTTCCAGCCTGCAGTAATACCCTTCTCCCACCTGCTGGTTTAGCATGGTACCTACAAAGGGTACATTAGTGTAAGGGTCTAAGGGTAGTGGAATGGTACATTAGTGTAAGGGTCCAAGGGTAGTGTAAGGATACACTAGTAAGTAAGTAAGTAAGTAAAATTTATTTATATAGCACTTTTCTCAGACAAAGGCCACAAAGTGCTTTACATATAGAAAATACAACTAAAATATATAAAACACCACACAATATATAAATAAAACAACACAATTCACGAAGACATAATGCGTTTCTGTCTGGTCCATTTATCCAAATGCTTGTTTAAACAGGTAGGTCTTTAAATGCTTTTTAAAAGATTCCACAGACACAGCCAATCTTAAAGACAGGGGGAGTGCATTCCACAGTTTGGGAGCAATGACCGCAAAAGCTCGATCTCCACGAGTCTTTAAGCGAGAACGTGGAACAGTCAGTGAATTCAAATCACTCGATCTAAGAGAACGAGCTGGCACATATGGGTGAAGCAGATCAACCAAATAATTAGGGGCCTGGCCATGCAACGCTCTGTAAGTAAGTGTTAATATTTTAAACTGGATCCTGTATTCAACAGGAAGCCAGTGTAAAGATATTAACAGAGGAGTGATATGCGAGCGTCTGTTAGATTTAGTAATTAGTCTTGCTGCGGCGTTTTGAATCATCTGTAAACGGTCACGGGCTGATATTGTGAGTGAAGAGAAAAGAGCATTACAGTAATCAATGCGAGTTGAGATAAATGCATGCACAAGCATCTCCAGCTCTGAATCTGAAACTACCCTCCTCAATTTACTGATGTTTCTTAAATGGAAGAAACAAGATCTTGACAACAGTTTAACATGCGCGTCCAACAACAGCGACTGATCAAATACAACTCCCAAATTCCTCAGGTTTGAGTGGACTGCAGGGGACAGCGACCCAAGATTTACCCTAATTAATGGAATAATTTTCTCAGGAGCAACAATTAAAACTTCAGTTTTTTCAGCATTTAGCTGCAGGAAGTTTTTTGTTGTCCATTCCCTGACGGCATCCACGCAGTCTATTAGCCTCTGCAAACTCTGGACCTCATTAGGTTTAAATGAAAAGTAGAGCTGGATATCATCAGCAAACAAATGATAAGCTACTTTAAAACTTTTTATAATCTGGCCCAAGGGCAACATATACAGTGAGAACAACAAGGGCCCCAAAACCGAACCCTGTGGAACCCCACAAGTCAGAGGAGAAGACTGAGACACAAAATCAGCAATAGTCACAGAGAAGCTTCTATCAGTGAGATATGATGTAAACCAGGCAAGTGCAGTACCAGATATACCGACCAAATCATGTAGCCTATTAATCAGAATTTGATGATCCACGGTATCAAAAGCTGAACTAAGGTCAAGTAGCACTAATACCGAGCACTCACCTGTGTCAGCTGACATTAACAGATCATTAGAGACCCTCAGAAGACATGTCTCCGTAGAGTACCGCTTCCGAAATCCTGACTGGAAATAATCGTATATATTGTTATTTTCTAGTGCATCTATGAGTTGATTAGACACTACCTTCTCTAAAATTTTAGCTAAAAAAGGAAGTTTAGATATAGGCCTGTAATTCTTTATGACATCTGGGTCTAAATTAGGTTTCTTTATCAGAGGCTGAACAGTAGCATGTTTAAAATATGCTGGAACGCAGCCTGTAGACAGTGACGAATTTATAATAGCTAATAAAGCAGGGCCAATACTTGGTAAAATCTTTAAAAGTAAAGAACATGGTATTACATCCAAAGAACTTGTGGCTGGTTTAAGTTGCCTAGTCACCTTCAACATCTCCTCTATGGTGATGGACTGGAATGAATCCAAAATAGAAATACTAGGTGGTAAAGCATGCTTCGGCGAGCAAGTCACAAGCTGGATATTTGACCTAATGGCCATAACCTTATCAACAAAGAAGGAAAGAAACCTATTACAATCACTAACGGAAAAACATGGCAACATTGCAGGAGGTGGAGAAACAATGTTATTTATAGAGTCAAATAAAACCTTGGGATTTCTTTTTGATGATGAAATTAAATTAGCAAAATAGGTAGACCTAGCATCTTTTACTAATGCATTAAATGAAGAACGCAAGTCTTTAAGATACAAGCGATGCACTTCTAACTTGGTAGATTTCCATAGTCTCTCAGACCTGTGACACTTCTGTCTTAAAAAGCGAACCTCATCGTTTATCCATGGAGCTGCCTTGTTGAAAGTTGTGGACCTAGCTTTTAATGGTGCCACTTCATCTAATATAAAAGAGCACTGCTTGTTAAATGCCTGTGTTAAAAACTCAACATCATTACAATTCCTAATAAAATCACAAGAAAATTGGGCTGAAAAACGACCAACTGATTTTGGGGTTATGAAACGAGACTGCAACTTGTTTCTATGATGTAGGGGGGCAACATCACTAGAAAGATAAAAAAAAATACATTTATGATCACTGATTAAAAGGTCTTCACAACTGATGTGATCAATTTCTAGCCCCAGTGAGAAGACAAGATCTAAAGTATGACCACCAATATGAGTAGCTGCTAATACAAACTGCTTGAAATTAAAAGATTGCGTAATATTAAGAAATTCTGTGGCCAAACAATCTGAGTCGTCATCAATATGCAAATTAAAGTTCCCAAGTAATAACACTCTGTCCAGCTTAATGATCGAGGTCAGAAGATCCGAAAATTCTGACAAAAACTGACCAGCTGGACCTGGTGGTCGATAAATTAAAAAACAATAAAAAGGCTTAAGCCTACCGACTTTAGTCACTTGCAGTTCAAAAGTGGCAAAATTATCTTTGCTCACTAATTGAGAAGAATATCGGCTCCTCCAGACCACCGCAAGTCCTCCACCACGGCCAGACAGACGTGGAGTCCCAATAAACGAACAGTCAGTAGGACATAATTCGTTTAAGTGAATAAATTCCAAGTTCCGCTGCCACGTTTCAGTTAGGAATAAAAAATCCAAATTCTCCTTTAAGAACAAATCGTTTAAAACGTGAGCCTTGTTAGCCACAGATCGAGCATTTATCAGACACATTTTCAATGAAACCGCTGAGTCCCCATTAGTTGAGATATTTATTGGAGAGCGTTTAATCTGGCAAAGCACACGCTGTTTTCGATGATCAAGACCACTTCTGGAAGACGGACGAGGACGATGCAGGCCCTCCAGAACACCATGCATGTTGGGATATACTTCCCGCAGGTAGGACGATCTGACCGGGTTTCGCTGATACCACACAGCGCCAGACTCACTCACCTCCAAGCCGCGACAGCCCAGCGTTTGACACCCGGTAACTGGAATACAGTCCCGGAGATCTGCAGCACATGTTTGTTTCCACAGACGTCGGGAATTCACCTGGAGACCTGCCCTTGTGCCTCGCTTTCTCCTAAAGCGCTTCTTCCGTGACAACCCCAGGTTTTTTCTCCAGACACAGAAAGGTGGTGAACCTTGAACCGGTGAGCGAATTACCATTTTGGGAAATTGAGAGTTCCCAGAAACAGACAAATTTTCCACAGAGTTTCTAATCTGCAACAGCATTTGTCTATCATAGACCAGAGCAGCTGACGCATCCCGAGCACACAGGAATAAAAATAAACATAACATCGCTAACAAGTGAGACACCGACACTCCAGCCACGGTAACGGCAAAGCCAAACACAGGCGCCATTTTTTATATGTAAGGGTCTAAGGGTAGTGAAAGGGTACATTAGTGTAAAGGTCTAAGGGTAGTGGAAGGGTACATTAGTGTAAGGGTCTAAGGGTAGTGAAAGGGTTCACTAGTGTAAGGATCCAAGGGTAGTGGAAGGGTTCACTAGTGGAAGGGTCCAAGGGTAGTGGAAGGGTACATTAGTGTAAGGGTCCAAGGGTAGTGGAAGGGTTTACTAGTGTAAGGGTCCAATGGTAGTGAAAGAGTACATTAGTGTAAGGGTCCAAGGGTAGTAGAAAAGTTCACTAGTGTAAGGGTCCAAGGGTAGTGGAAGGTTTCACTAGTGTAAGGGTCCAAGGGTAGTGGAAGGGCTCACTAGTGTAAGGGTCCAATGGTAGTGAAAGGGTACATTAGTGTAAGGGTCCAAGGGTAGTGGAAAAGTTCAGTAGTGTAAGGGTCCAAGGGTAGTGGAAGGGTTCACTAGTGTAAGGGTCCAAGGGTAGTGGAAGTGTACATTAGTGTAAGGGTCCAAGGGTAGTGGAAGGGTACATTAGTGTAAGGGTCCAAGGGTAGTGGAAGGGTTTACTAGTGTAAGGGTCCAATGGTAGTGAAAGAGTACATTAGTGTAAGGGTCCAAGGGTAATGGAAAAGTTCACTAGTGTAAGGGTCCAATGGTAGTGGAAAGGTACATTAGTGTAAGGGTCCAAGGGTAGTGGAAGGGTTCACTAGTGTAAGGGTCCAAGGGTAGTGGAAGGGTACATTAGTGTAAGGGTCCAAGGGAAGTGGAAGGGTTCACTAGTGTAAGGGTCCACGGGTAGTGGAATGATACATTAGTGTAAGGGTCCAAGGGTAGTGGAAGGGTACATTAGTGTAAGGGTCCAATGGTAGTGGAAGGGTACATTAGTGTAAGGGTCTAAGGGTAGTGGAATGGTACATTAGTGTAAGGGTCCAAGGGTAGTGTAAGGATACACTAGTGTAAGGGTCTAAGGGTAGTGAAAGGGTACATTAGTGTAAAGGTCTAAGGGTAGTGGAAGGGTACATTAGTGTAAGGGTCTAAGGGTAGTGAAAGGGTTCACTAGTGTAAGGATCCAAGGGTAGTGGAAGGGTTCACTAGTGGAAGGGTCCAAGGGTAGTGGAAGGGTACATTAGTGTAAGGGTCCAAGGGTAGTGGAAGGGTTTACTAGTGTAAGGGTCCAATGGTAGTGAAAGAGTACATTAGTGTAAGGGTCCAAGGGTAGTAGAAAAGTTCACTAGTGTAAGGGTCCAAGGGTAGTGGAAGGTTTCACTAGTGTAAGGGTCCAAGGGTAGTGGAAGGGCTCACTAGTGTAAGGGTCCAATGGTAGTGAAAGGGTACATTAGTGTAAGGGTCCAAGGGTAGTGGAAAAGTTCAGTAGTGTAAGGGTCCAAGGGTAGTGGAAGGGTTCACTAGTGTAAGGGTCCAAGGGTAGTGGAAGTGTACATTAGTGTAAGGGTCCAAGGGTAGTGGAAGGGTACATTAGTGTAAGGGTCCAAGGGTAGTGGAAGGGTTTACTAGTGTAAGGGTCCAATGGTAGTGAAAGAGTACATTAGTGTAAGGGTCCAAGGGTAATGGAAAAGTTCACTAGTGTAAGGGTCCAATGGTAGTGGAAAGGTACATTAGTGTAAGGGTCCAAGGGTAGTGGAAGGGTTCACTAGTGTAAGGGTCCAAGGGTAGTGGAAGGGTACATTAGTGTAAGGGTCCAAGGGAAGTGGAAGGGTTCACTAGTGTAAGGGTCCACGGGTAGTGGAATGATACATTAGTGTAAGGGTCCAAGGGTAGTGGAAGGGTACATTAGTGTAAGGGTCCAATGGTAGTGGAAGGGTACATTAGTGTAAGGGTCTAAGGGTAGTGGAATGGTACATTAGTGTAAGGGTCCAAGGGTAGTGTAAGGATACAGTAGTGTAAGGGTCTAAGGGTAGTGGAAGGGTACATTAGTGTAAATGTCTAAGGGTAGTGGAAGGGTACATTAGTGTAAGGGTCCAATGGTAGTGGAAGGGTACATTAGTGTAAGGGTCTAAGGGTAGTGGAAAGGTACATTAGTGTAAGGGTCCAAGGGTAGTGTAAGGATACACTAGTGTAAGGGTCTAAGGGTAGTGGAAGGGTACATTAGTGTAAAGGTCTAAGGGTAGTGGAAGGGTACATTAGTGTAAGGGTCTAAGGGTAGTGGAAGGGTTCACTAGTGTAAGGATCCAAGGGTAGTGGAAGGGTTCACTAGTGGAAGGGTCCAAGGGTAGTGGAAGGGTACATTAGTGTAAGGGTCCGAAGGTAGTGGAAGGTTTTACTAGTGTAAGGGTCCAATGATAGTGAAAGAGTACATTAGTGTAAGGGTCTAAGGGTAGTGGAAGGGTTCACTAGTGTAAGGATCCAAGGGTAGTGGAAGGGTTCACTAGTGTAAGGGTCCAAGGGTAGTGGAAGTGTACATTAGTGTAAGGGTCCAAGGGTAGTGAAAGGGGTTTACTAGTGTAAGGGTCCAATGGTAGTGTAGGGTACATTAGTGTAAGGGTCCAAGGGTAGTGGAAGGGTTCACTAGTGTAAGGGTCCAAGGGTAGTGGAAGGGTACATTAGTGTAAGGGTCCAAGGGTAGTGGAACGGTTCACTAGTGTAAGGGTCCAAGGGTAGTGGAATGATACATTAGTGTAAGGGTCCAAGGGTAGTGGAAGGGTACATTAGTGTAAGGGTCCAATGGTAGTGGAAGGGTACATTAGTGTAAGGGTCTAAGGGTAGTGGAATGGTACATTAGTGTAAGGGTCCAAGGGTAGTGTAAGGATACACTAGTGTAAGGGTCTAAGGGTAGTGGAAGGGTACATTAGTGTAAAGGTCTAATGGTAGTGGAAGGGTACATTAGTGTTAGGGTCTAAGGGTAGTGGAAGGGTTCACTAGTGTAAGGATCCAAGGGTAGTGGAAGGGTTCACCAGTGGAAGGGTCCAAGGGTAGTGGAAGGGTACATTAGTGTAAGGGTCCAAGGGTAGTGGAAGGATACACTACTCAGTCCAAAGGTCAGAATGCGTGCTTACTGTGAAGAGAACTATATGTGGGCTTTGAAGAGGAAAATCTGAATCTGCATAGCTCACTAGATTTGCATAGGGGAACCTAGATTATCTTACTTTGTAAAGATAAATAGGTATAACAGCTTGTAGGTACAAAGTGGATTAATTTAAAGTGTAAGTACTATAGTGTGAGGTGCTCTTTCTGGCTATAGTACATTGCTAGGTTTTTATACCTGAGAAATCAGTGTATTTGTGCAACAGAATTAACTTCAAGTGGAATCATCTCCAAACCCATTGCACTTGGAAGAAATAACTGGGACCACCATGTGTACACAAATATGACAGGACAAATCCCAGTAAGCAAGACACATCTGAAAGAGCATATTCTAGCTAATCCATGAAATGAACTATAAGCACTGCAGGTTTGTACTGATGCTCACATGCTTTCTGTCACAGATGGATTATTCGCTTATAAGAGCAAATCAATTATTTCAGGAAATGACTTGGTGTCCTGGACAAATGTCCCTTTCAAACTCGATCACCCTCTGTCACCAGGCATGTGAAGTCCACATGGCTACTAGTGGAGACGGGACACTTATCTTCGAGCAAACCATATTAGGGATTTATATATGAAATCACACTAAAGGCAGGTATTTGAGGGACACTGCCACTTCAAGTTTTAAACAAATTTTGCTTTTGTTGATTTATTTCATTCAGATTAATAATGTAACTTATATCTAATAATTTGGTTTAGATCATACATTCCAGATAGCTTCATCAGGGAGGCACCTGTACGGTACATGATTTCATACCATAGCGAGGACACCCACAGGGCATGTTGTCTCCACTGGAGGGACATCCGTTAGGAAACCTTCTCACATAACAGTGCATGTAGGGGCACATTCATCATACTCTACAGGACAGCTACGCTTCCCCCAACCCCTGAAACTGTGGTTGTTAATTTGAGCTGTGAGTTAGTGTGGTGTGGTTCCTTTTACTGTGCTGTATCACATCCTCCCCCTCAGCAGCTGCAGTAGGTCCCAGCCGGGCAAACAAAGGTTTTGTAAAGCTCTCTGTCAATGTGTGAATTCCTACTTTATCCTACTGATAAAGTAACGTGCACTCTGGTGGTAGAAATCTCCCTCATCTTTGGTCTGGACTCTCCTTATGGTGAGAGTGAAGTCAGACACAAATCTCCTGCCACTAAAACAAGCTGGAAAACCTGAGTGAACCTGATGATCAGTAGTTAAGGACCTTCTCCAGGTTTCTGTTGATAACAGTGTAAACAGAGACCATGGGTGCAAAGCTCCTACACTGACACTTATGCAGGACATACTGAGGTGTCTCCTGGAATTGAGTCACAACCATCACTAAGCCATGATATCAACTGTCTGAACAGTGACACACAGTTACGCAGCTCATGAAGTTGATACAGCAGGCAGAAGCGACGTATAATCATGTTTTGAATCACAATTTAGTAGTGTTGGATCAAAGCATAATTTAGTAATATAATAATTTGACGCGCGTCAGTTAAAGCTGTCTCATCAAACTTCACAAGCTCTTTCAGCTTCGCTTCTGATTTCTCTTTCCGTTTATGATCACGCGATATCAAATCTAAAGTTGCGCTGTTCTTAATAACCGTTTTTCAAAGTTTGCCATATTTTGGTAAGATTGGATGTTAAGAATCAACATTTAACACGAAGTTAACATGCTGTAGCCTACTTTCGAGAAGGCATGACATCGTATTAGATTCTGAAGTTAATAGGCTAATTGTAAAAAACGCAAGGCAAGACAGATTTATATAGCTACATGTATTGTTTACATTAATAAACGCTTATATTTCAGCATTACTTTTAAATAACACGTGGCGTGCCCGGAGAGAACGCCAAATTCAGTACGGGTGGTTTTTGTACGGCGTGGAAACGAGTTTGTATCATTGTGGTGGACCTTTGGTGGCGGCACAAAACTTTCTGTCGGACGTAAGTTGAATTTTTCCATTAATGACAAAATGAATGAAAAAAATCTATCAAAACGTAATTTGAGAAATATTCTCTGGTAATGATGCATGCGTCACATCTAATCGTTTTATTTTTTTTACATTCTTGTTATTAGGCTATTGTTCCAAACAATGTACAGGTGTAGGAGGCAATATAGCCTTGATTGTCTGGCATTTATATATAGCCTACTGGCCCATACACGTAACGATACGCTTCCAACAAAATATATATTACTTTTCAGTTTATCAGAATTTTTAGAACATGACAGTTTGGATAAGTATCGGACACTGTTCGAGAGGTATTTGCACTATTATGCATGACTGAATGGCTCTTCTATAAAGTACAGGACATCCAACACAGGCACGCAAAGTTTATACAGTTAATGATGCAATTTGTTGGAAAAATGTATGTCCGTCTCTCAGAATCTAAGCTTTAGATTCTCCTTTGTCTACTATGTGACACTCAGCCCACACTCACTGTCCTGCCCCCCTCTGGTGTGGACCTGCTGGACAGGAAGGTCACACTGGTGTGTCTGGCCAAAAGGGGCTTCCCCTCAGACTGGAAGCTGAACTGGAAGGTGGGTGGTAACAGCTGGAGCTCGGGGGTGAGCCAGAGCCCCGTTCTTCTGCAGAAGGACGGCTTCTACAGCTGGAGCAGCACTCTGACCCTCCAGAAGGAGGAGTGGCTAAAGAAGACAGTGACCTGTGAGGCCACCAAGGCCGACCAGCCTACAGTCTACAGGGCAGTGAGGAGAGACCTCTGCTCTGACCTCTGACCTCTTTTGTTAAAGATGTATTTTGATGCTTCAGTATGCTGCAATTCCCTATCAATAAAAGTAATCAAAAGTGATTAAATAATTTATTGCTCTCATTTTCATTATAAATTGTGAACTTACAAATGTATAAATTTGCTTTGCTATGGTGCAGGTAAACCACTATGGTGCAGGTATACCACTATGGTGCAGGTAAACCACTATGGTGCAGGTAAACCATTATGGTGCAGGTAAACCACTATGGTGCAGGTAAACCACTATGGTGCAGGTAAACCATTATGGTGCAGGTAAACCACTATGGTGCAGGTAAACCACTATGGTGCAGGTATACCACTATGGTGCAGGTATACCACTATGGTGCAGGTAAACCACTATGGTGCAGGTATACCACTATGGTGCAGGTAAACCACTATGGTGCAGGTAAACCATTATGGTGCAGGTATACCACTATGGTGCAGGTATACCACTATGGTGCAGGTAAACCACTATGGTGCAGGTATACCACTATGGTGCAGGTAAACCACTATGGTGCAGGTAAACCATTATGGTGCAGGTATACCACTATGGTGCAGGTATACCACTATGGTGCAGGTAAACCACTATGGTGCAGGTATACCACTATGGTGCAGGTAAACCACTATGGTGCAGGTAAACCATTATGGTGCAGGTATACCACTATGGTGCAGGTAAACCACTATGGTGCAGGTAAACCACTATGGTGCAGGTATACCACTATGGTGCAGGTATACCACTATGGTGCAGGTAAACCATTATGGTGCAGGTATACCACTATGGTGCAGGTATACCACTATGGTGCAGGTATACCACTATGGTGCAGGTAAACCACTATGGTGCAGGTATACCACTATGGTGCAGGTAAACCACTATGGTGCAGGTATACCACTATGGTGCAGGTATACCACTATGGTGCAGGTATACCACTATGGTGCAGGTATACCACTATGGTGCAGGTATACCACTATGGTGCAGGTAAACCACTATGGTGCAGGTATACCACTATGGTGCAGGTAAACCACTATGGTGCAGGTATACCACTATGGTGCAGGTAAACCACTATGGTGCAGGTAAACCATTATGGTGCAGGTATACCACTATGGTGCAGGTATACCACTATGGTGCAGGTAAACCACTATGGTGCAGGTATACCACTATGGTGCAGGTAAACCACTATGGTGCAGGTAAACCATTATGGTGCAGGTATACCACTTCTCCAAGAGCAATCTCCTCTAAGGGATTTGGTGCTATGACCTCCCTCTGGTCTCCAGTGCAATGCTGAACATCTGGACTGAGCCTCTCTATTTCGGGATCATGCAGATTAAACAACTCAGGCATGTAAATCTCAGTTTCATTCGCACAGCACATGGGTGTGTGTGTGTGTGTGCCAGCCTAGGTTAGTAAATCTTATTATTTATAGCATGTTTAAATCCAAAGCACAGTCTATGAACAGGGTTGTCCCAGCATCAGTTCTCCACTGACTCACATTCTCATCCCTATTCACACAAACACATCAATACCATTTCACACAGTCCACAGTAAAACACTACTTAGAAATAGCTACTAGGAGTCAATCAATACAAAATACAGGGTGGCACTTGGCTTAAATTATGCCTGTGTATACAGTACAGACTCATGGGATCAACCACAAGTTAGTCCAATTAGTGCCATTACATTAATGTTTCATGTTATTATATATATATATATATATATATATATATATATATATATATATATATATATATATATATATATATATATATATATATATATAACCCATTAGGTAAAAATGCCTTTAAGACTATGAAAAACATGAAAAACGTACATTCAATCAGTTGTGTTCAAACATTTGACTGGTACTGTATATATATACAGTTGTGATCAAATTTATTCAACCCCCAATGCTGCGAAGGGTTTTATGGAATTCAGTGCACATTTGTAATTGTGTTCATAATGAAATCTTACAAGGACTTGTTAAAGAACTAAATGCAACTAAGATAGCATCAATTTTTTTTGTCATAAAGTATTAAATGGCCTTTTTGTGATTTCTTCATTTACACAATTATTCAACCCCTTTACGACTGCCACTCCTAAGAACAGAGGTTCATTCCAGTGTTTTCCATCAGGTATTGAAAACATCTGTGGATGTCAACGAGCAGCAATCAAGCATGATAAGCACCAATTAGGCAGATTTAAAAGGACGGTGATACTCAGCTCCTTCTAGACATCTACTGGTGTGTTTCCAAGCATGGTGAAGGCAAGAGAATGGTCCCAGAAGACAAGAGAAGAGGTTATTGCTCTTCACAAGAATGGCAATGGATATAAAAAGATTGCGAAGTTGTTAAATATTCCAAGAGACACTATCGGAAGTATCATTCGCAAGTTCAAGTTAAAGGGCACAGTGGAAACGTTACCTGGTCGTGGCAGAAAGAAGATCCTGACCGCGACTGCTGTGCGCTACCTGAAGCGTAATGTGGAGAAAAATCCCCGCGTGACTGCTAAGGAACTGAAAAAAGACCTGTCAGATGTGGGCACTGAAGTTTCAGCTCGGACAATAAGGCGCGCACTGCATAACGAAGACCTCCATGCCAGAACGCCCAGACGCACCCCCTTGCTGACTCCAAAGAACAAGAAAAGTCGACTGCAGTATGCCAAAAGTCATGTGGACAAGCCACAAAGGTTTTGGAACAGGTTTTGGAAACTAAATTAGAACTGTTTGGGACAATGGACCAGCACTATGTTTGGAGAAGGAAGAACCAGGCTTATGAACAAAAGAACACCTTGCCTACTGTGAAGCATGGCGGGGGGTCAATTATGCTTTGGGGCTGTTTTGCTTCTAATGGTACAGGAAAGCTTCAACGTGTGCAGGGTACCATGAATTCCCTTCAGTACCAGGAGATCTTGGAGGAAAATGTGATGGAGTCAGTCACAAACCTGCGGCTTGGGAGACGTTGGACCTTCCAACAGGACAATGATCCGAAGCACACATCCAAGTCCACTAGAGCATGGTTGAACATGAAAGGCTGGAACATTCTAGAGTGGCCATCGCAATCACCAGACTTAAATCCAATTGAGAACCTCTGGTGGGACCTAAAGAAGGCAGTTGCAGTGCGCAAGCCTAAGAATGTGACTGAACTGGAGGCTTTTGCCCATGAAGAATGGGCTAAGATACCCATAGGTCGCTGCAAGACACTTGTGTCAAGCTATGCTTCACGCTTGAAAGCTGTCATAACTGGAAAAGGATGTTGTACTAAGTACTAAAAAATAATGTCACTAGGGGGTTGAATAAAACTGATAATGATGTGAGCACAGTAAAGACATTTGTGGTTATTCCATCATAAATATTATGTTATGTTTGTCTAATTTATAAGTGCCTCTTTGATATAATTGTAAATAAGATGACTGAAATGATCAAAATCAATGTCAAACTGGCCAAAACACTTTATTTCAGTGGGGGTTGAATAAATTTGATCACAACTGTATATGATTCTTGATTTTGTAAAACAATGTAATATCATATAAATAAGTGTGTCCAACCATTTGACTGGTAGTGCATTTAAAACAAAAAGTGAGCTTGTGTCACTGGTCTGTCTGCACCTGCACTCTGCACCTGCAGCGTCAGAGTGACAGGCGGTTTTTGTGCGGCTCCATCACACTGTGTGACATCAGGACAGTGAACACCCATACAGTAATAATCTCCTGCATCTTCTGTCTGGATTCTTGTGATGGTCAGAGTGAAGTCAGATCCAGATCCACTGGCACTGAAGTGTGGTGGAGTTCCAGACTGTAACTCTTTTGCCTTTACGATCAGAAGTTTGGGAGTTTCTCCAGGTTTCTGGAGATACCAAGCTAAAGGCTGATATCCCCAGCCTTGATACACAGCAGGACTGGTTCTGCAGCTGATGCTGACCGTCTCTCCTGGAAAAGCAGATTTCACTGCCGGACTCTGACTCACTTGACCCCTGCATCCTAGTGTAATACATTTGCAAGATGAGCAACATATTAATTAGGAATATAATTATTAAGTCAAATGAACTAAACCTTGGTCAGAAAATAATATATCATATGCTGGTCTAAATCATACAATAACACGCTTGTTTAAACTACGCTAATTAAAATCTTACCATGCGACAAGAGGGCCATTGCCCAGATGATGAAGATCAAAGTCATATCTGAAACAGCGGGCGGCTCTCAGTCACGCAGCGTTACACTCACAGGCTATAAACACTCCCAGAGCACTGAAGCAAGCACGCACAAGGCAAAGCACCCCACGTCATGGATCCTCCCTCCTGGCTGCAATGAACACACTTAGTCAACATGGCAGGAAAACACAGGGGGCTGTAACATGGCAGGACTAGGGGGCGCTGCCACGACACGGAGGTATGAGAGAGGAGCTGAATATGAAGAAGCTGTCACAGGGTGGAGAGAGCTGGACTAGGCGGAGAGAGGAAGCAGGAGACGAAACGACAATGGGGTACAGATGGAGGGCTCGGTAATCAACTCCACAGTCTGAACATTACTCATCACTCATGTGACGTTGGGTAAGCTAATCTGTAGTGTTTGGATTGTTTAGCACACTATATATATATATATATATATATATTTTTTTTTCAGTGTATTCCCACTGCAGTATACACTACACACTGGGCTGACGTGTTTACCGCTGATGGTGACTGTGGCTCTTGGACGTTCTCATAGCCGGACTGGACTTGGTCACCATCAGCCACCTCCTGGTCTCCAGAAAGATAAGAAAGCAGCTTTGGGGATATACAATATTCATGCAAAACTGAAGTATTTTCTGAGCATATTTTCCAAATACAACAAACCCTATCTACACTAAATGCACATTGTGTATTTCTTCAACAAATTTGTTAAACCAGGCACTCCGTGTGTATACTGTAGCATACCACATGGGTCAATATTTTGCATTAAAACAACCAATTTCTTTTAAATTTTCCATCTGCCAACTGTACAAATCAACGTCCTGCAGTACTTGGCCCTTCCAGCATACTGGAGCTTAAAGTGGTGGTGATACAAAGACAAACTAGCGACCAAAAGGTTACAGAGACCGTATGGATCATTGTCAAAATCAAGGAGTGAGCACAAATACAACACAACCTTTCATTTAGTGCTATAAACAGGACTTTATTTTTGAACAGGGTAAAAATAAAAAAATAAAATAAAAAAAAGGACAAAAAAAATAATAATAAATGGTGAATGAGAAAAGGGAAAACTACTACAAGTAGTTCTTATGTGCACAATTCATTGGGTCAAAGTCTTTCAAGAGTCACAATTTTCACAAATATGTACATTTAAAAAACAAACAAACATCATCCCTCCCAAAAAAACAACAAAAAAAGAAAAAAACACAAAACCAAACACTAGAACTAGTTCCTTGTTCCTCAAGAAACTACTGTGGAGAGTTACAAAGCTGAGTGAGTTTGTGACTGACAATGTTAGACATTTGCAAGCATCCAGTCCAACCGCAAGACCCTTCTCTCCTGGCTGATGAGAAGAATAGAAATGACGAGGAAAAAAAAAAAAAAAAAGAAAAAAGAAAAAGCTGTTTCAGGGTGCCCCCTGCTGGCTGGATAAAGAATGTCATTCCAGACATGCAGGCCTACTACTGTATAATTAATAACGAACAAAAAGGCCTGAAAAGGGACGTTTGAAGGGGACCCCAGGGAGGAGGGGTCCAGGAGGGGAGAGGAAGGAGGCAGTGAAGGATTTGGCTTTCCTTCTCTCCAGGATTTCTGCAGACGACCATCATTCTCTCTGCTCCATTTTGACCTTCGGGGGCTTGAGGAACGTTCTGTTCTTCTTCTCCTTACTCTTGCCTTTGGCCTGGAAGGTCCTCCAGCTGTCCACACGCCCATCCCTCGATTCCTTCACAGAAGAGCAGTTGAACATGAATAATACGCACTAGTGTCATCGCTGTTAAAATGGTCTTCGTGTAGGAGTGCGTCTCAGATCCAAGGTCTGTATTTAATGATAATGTATTTTTCTTGCCATTTTGATCTCAACTATAAATGGCACAACAGTATAAGTATGAGAAATAATTCATTTCCAGATGCACCTTGTGACTTCCTGATATTCTTGTGAACACTTAAAGATATTGTGTCAGGGTTTTAACCCAGTGGCTAAAAGTTCAAGTGAAAGCCAAGCAGACCTCAAAGTTCTTCTGCCACTCCCTCTCTCGCTTGGCACGCTCTTGTGTTTCTATCTCTTCTTCTCTTTGTCTTTTCCTGTGCAAAGAGGGAAAAAAACATTTAATCATGCAGATAAATAAACATGTTTATTCTGTGGCCAGTTAAGATGGACTTCCTATGGATCACCAATGAAGAGATACAGAAGCTGTGACATAGAAACTAAGAATTATTAATGACCCATTAGTCCATATCACAAACAAAAACAGAGGCAGAGACAGGATGAGGGACAGACAGAACGGCAGCGAGACAGAGAGAGCATGCTAAGCAGTGGGCCTACCTCTCGTGCATATCCTTGGCTTCTCTCTCCTTCCTTTTAATCTCCAGCTCAGCGAAGAGCTTCATGGTCTGTTTGTATACAGCTTGCCTGAACTGGGAAACAAAGAGACTGTCGCGTTGGTCTCACCATGTTACCACGATCCAGATGCAAGTAATTCAAGCTTTAATTTAGTCTAAACTATTACATCCCACTAACTATACAGCTAAGTGAAAGTACAAACATGCCAGTGAATTAAATCAGCCAATAGAGATCCAGCTCCATTTTTCTCTCATTCCATCAAGTTGTTCCTTTTAATTTTAGCTCCTGGATCATCTGTATCAAATATGAAGCCCTAGCTCAAATACAGCATATTACCGTAATGCACAACACAAAATATCGGCCATAATACCATAATTAACAAAGTCTGTAACAGGAAGCAATTGGTAGTCAAAGCATACCATTTCCGGGTCGTCCTCCTCGATATCTATGGGCTTCCCATCCTTCTTCAGCTGCTTCTTCTTCTGACTCATCTGTAAACACAAGAATCCCAAACCAATTGGAACTTTGACATGTCAGTCAAACCTCCCTGCCCCGCCCACTTTCCCCATGTCAGTGTGTTGTCACCAGGGTGGCTGCACATGCTCCGTTGGGCAGAGCGGAGACGACCTCGCAGCTCTCACCATGTGCTCCACGAACTCTTTCCCGGCGTGGATCACGTCGACGGCTCTCTTCTTCTGCTCTCCATCCAAGAGAAGCTTATATGCCTTATCGACCGCTGCAAAACGTTTAAAGAGTTAGTACGGTATGCAGAGCTGAAGTTAGCACAGCACACAGTCTCCCTCCCCCACTTCTGAATCCCACCATATCTAAAGACAGCTTTCAAGAAGTGTACAAGAGCTCCTGCAGTTCCCACGCTAGTTTGACACGGTTACAGTAAGGGATTGTTCGGCGTCAACAGAACACTGACAAATACTAGCAGTTATCCACTAGAGAGGCTTATATACTGTAGTGGTAAGTCTCACCTTCAAAAGCCTTCTGTGCTCTGTCTGGATCATCCTGGTTCTTATCTGGATGGACCAAAATGGAGAGCTAGGGGAATGGATGGCACAAACCTCAAACGTGGGCACGAAACACCTCACACTCTCACTAGCAAAAGCAAAAAGGCACCGAACACTACGGCCGCACCTGCCGAAACCTCTTCTTTAGTTCTTCGTCTGTTGCCTCGGGGTCAATCTGTAGCACCTAAAGCAGTAAAAAGATGATTCTGTACAAATGCAACAGCAAGAGATGGGGCAAAGCTTTAAAAAGTATGCATTAATATTTCAAACAGAAGGAAAACTGAAGACTTTATTCAAATATCAGTGTGATTATTCACCTCAAATGGATTAAGATTGAAATATGACGAGCCAGGCCGAAGCAATCTATCTATCTGCTGTTTGGACGTCAGTACCGAGTCTCGCTTCTCAATCTGCTTCACCTGGGGCAAATAAGTGCAAAAAGTAACAATGGGTCATTTAATGATCTGTACTGTTATATCTAGAAATCAAAGAACTGCCATTAACTGTACAAGTTCAGGCTCCAAGCTAAAAAGTAAAGAAACAAACAAAACACAGCAAAACAAACATGGAGCAAGATTTTTGGTATTTGCTGTACATATTCAAACAGTGACCGTTTGTAAGTTGGCCAAGAAACATTAGGACTATGGCGACATCAACTGGCAAACCTCGACCTGTTGTAAAGAGTTGTGCATTAGGAGCCGTGTAACTCAATCCATGTAGCTGTGCGAGAGTCGGACACGCGATTGGCAACACTGGAACATTCAAGAACCCACAAGGTCCCGTAGAATTGAAGATGACAGAGGACGTGGCGGTCAACACTACACAGATAACCAGCATAACTAGTTAACCCGAATCGCAGCATCTCTGCAAAGATCATTCAACTCTTCCCTTCTTTTGGTCGAGTAGGGTTAGCCGACTAGATTTAGGTCAGAGCGCACAGCATTGTTCAAGTCATTAAACATACAAATGGGTACCGACTAACGCCATGACTGCCTGACGTTACCGCGCCGTTAAGTTCAACAATTCACATCATCCGGATTGTGGACAGACAGACTCTGAACGTCCCACCAAGTTCGCTCACGGCGTCCTGCACTACACGGCAGGCTAGCACAATGTGTCACACAGCTAGCGAGCAATGCTAACCAGCTAGCCACATAACTCAACAGCTTTATAAAGACGCCAGAGACGCCACGAGTTGGCCGATTGCAACATATATACGACACATCCTCACACTCGGTCTCTAAAACGTAAATATTCGCTCACTTCTGTATAAAACGTCATGAAGGCATCATCTGCACGGCTGCTCTGAGCCGGGGGATCTCCTCCTGCGGCGGCCATTTTGTACGAGACCCGTACGTGTGTGACGTCGGCGAGCGTACCCACGTGACTGGCAAACAACTAATAAAGGTTTTACAAAATTAAAGCGTTTAGCGAAACTCTTAAATGTTCACGCAAAGGGGAGAATTCTGGGGCATTATCTGCAGAGCCACTGAAATACTAACACCCTCGTCTAATAACTCGGCGCGTTTCAATACTCCTTACTATATTTGACCAAACCAACGCCGAATCCAAACCTGTTGTCGGTGCACTCCTGTTTCACGGACGTTGGGATAGTTATATGATTACTGAAGTCATCGCCTCACGGCAGTTGTTACGGACCAATAGAGGTCATGACTAATTTTAAACTGATGAGCAATTTCAAGATAGTTTCAAAAATAATTTTCCAGAACAGACCAGTTTGCGCCATTGTCCAAATTTCTACAGAATACTGATATGAACATGGTTGCCAGATTGCTTCAATAATTTCCAGCCAAAGCATTGGTAAAACCCCGCAAATATGTACGAAAAACCCCTCTGAGCGTATCTAGTATATCTTGTATTTACAGATCAGGAAATTATATATAACACTTTAGGTGTTTGATTACGTGTATATTTTCTGAAAATGCTTTTTTTCAAAGAATGTAAAGAACAACGATAATTATAATATGTAGTTGAATATATAATAATATAATACGAGATATACATTTAATTTCATAGCCTACTCATAACAGATGGGAGTGAATTGGTGTCATCCATGGCTTAGATTAGGGTCAAGTTCATATTCACTTCCAATACAATTCATGTAATTAATAATTATTTATACTTTTCCAACACACGCACAAGTATATATTTGAAGAAGGTTCCAAGTGAACAACCGCGGTGTACATTGGAGACAGATGTAGTTAAAGGACAGTGAAGTAAAGGTTTCTAGAAAAATAGAGACTGCAGAATTTGAGACTTTCAGTTTTCTCGGGAAACTGCATGTTAGTCCCCGTGTTTGCAAATATAAAGACCAGAGATTTAGGCAGCGCCTTGCTATCCACAAATGCGTATATGCCCTTTTGGCTAAAGGAGTACTCACGTGCGCCCTGCACGTACTGCGAGGACGCACGACGGGGGCTCAGAAGAATTGCGTGAGACAGAGGTGAGTAGATTAAAGGTCGCTTAAATGCATTTTATACCAATGTCTTATCGTAAACCGTACCTTAATTTCAAGCGTTTGTCAGGTGAACACAACTTTGTAAAGTCAAGCCTGAGTGTATAGGTCTGCACGCTGGCGACGACGCAGAGCATCTCGTTTTGAGTCGTTAAACATTATTTGGCGAGGTGGTAAATGGTGATTGACTCGTATTTACTCGATCGTAAAATCGTTTAACCCATTTGCTATAAATACAACTGTATGGGACATAACTTTATCCAGTCCATTTAATGTAATGCCCATTGCATCTAGAAAAATTGCATCAAATCACTACTTAATCTCATTTAGTTAACCAGCTGTCAGCTAACCCTTCCATAAAAATAGCGACATGACTGGAGCCTGCCGTCTACCGAGACAAACCAAGATGGTAAGACGCAACTATCATGTACTTTTTTTTTTTACATTGTTTTTGTATACTTCTTTGTTATTAGTGAGACTAATTAACTGAACTTTGAGCGCGCAACCCCGCGCGCGACAAAGCGTATAGTATAAAACCAGCTCTAACTCGCGTGCCATACACCACCTAAAAAGCGCGGGTATTCAGAGGAATGGGATTTCGCACTCAAAATTCCTGTTTAATTAATGCTAGAACGACAAACTCACTGGACACTTTATAATATATTTTGATCATAACTACCGTGGTTTTGGGAAATTGATCATGGGATTACTGCAATTAGCGCCCCCTAGAGGCAAGGCTGTAAAGGTCAGTAAATGGCTCCCATAGCGCTGAGCCCTGCAGATTATTAAAATAGTGCGTCAAGTGGCAAGACGGCATGAATCCTCCAGAAGTACTCAAAAGGTGGGTTCATCTCTTGCAAAATTAATAGTTTTAATAAAAAGTAAACTATATAACAAAACTAAAGTGAATAACAAACTGGCCCCAGCCAGTGCATTGCACAATTTATATACTTATGTCTATATAGCAGACTATGTTTTTGTGGGCACTGGTGAACAAGTGTTGTCCAAAGGCTGGTGAGACATGTCATGTCCTGCTGCTCGTCCACAGTGTGACCTGAACTCAGTCTCACCATCATGTCCTGCTGCTGCAAAGTACCCTGCTGTATTATGCTCCAGCAGAACCTTGCAGGTGCCCTGCAGACCAAGAGAAAGAGCAAAGATGTGGACACTCAAACGATCTCATAGGTACATGTCTGTTAGCCACTTTAACAGAACAAAGACTTCTTTGCAATCCTTATCATTGCCAGTGAACAATTTCAGTCTCTTCCATTTCCCAACATACCTGGAAAAATACTCTGAACTTCTTGGTGGCTCACCTTCAGTTCAGAACCACTGCAGCCCGGGCTGGAGGCCAAGGCAGCGGGGGTACTCGTTTGTCTTCTGCCCTCAGCTCCTATGCATGAGGATTGTTAGGCTGAAACTGAATCTTCAATGTCAAAGTAAGAAACTGGAGCTTAACAATGATAGAAGGTGTGAATTATCAAAGTTTTTGGTGTGTGTGTGTCGCCCTCTGGTGGCAAAAACAGTACTTCAAAACCTGGACACGTACCTACCTGCGCTGCAGATCCCACTGATCCCATTGGTCAAAGCTGCTGTCCTCCATAAACACTCAACAACAACAGAATCCCTGAACATTCATACAGGGTTGAATCACATGCAATAGGAAAATATACTAGGAAACATAACCAAGAAAGTAACCAAGTTAACCTACATAATAAAAAAAACACTGCAGATGTAGTTACTCAAGAGACAGATCATTACAGATACAGATCATAAGAGAAGAAAGAAAGTCTGAAGTCAGGAAAGGGTCCATGTATTATGTGGAGAAAATTTAAATGGAAGATGAGTGTGTCCACCATTTATCTTTGAACTCTTCCAAAATCAATAAGAACCATTAGCCTTCAAAATTACTTACTTGAAACGGTTCCAACATTTGGTGTTAAGTCTTTAGATGGCTGCAATGAGTAAGTGTACTTTTATTTTAATTTTATTCATTTGACCCACATCAGGTAGTCTCACCACAGTGGAGGACAGGAAAGAGGAGAAGGGGGGAGAGAGAGTGAGACAGAGAGGAGAGTGAAAGACCAGCTCACCCCCTGGAGAAGAACACAGTTCTGGTGTGTTCCTCAACGTCTCTCTCTCTCTTGCTCCGATACCTGGGTAAGTCAGATACAAAGGGACAGGCACTTACCAAAAACACATACACACTCTCGAGTTGACAGCAGCACATACACAGATGACTTACCACAAACACGGCAGAGAGGCAGATCTGATCAATAAGATAGAATGTGCTTAAAAGAAATTCGATAGACTGCGATCAATTCAAAGTGGATAGTAAGAAGCCGAAGCCTTCACACACTTAGGTTTTTGTCCAGCAGGTGAGAACCAGCACTACATTGCAATTCTAGCACAGACCTGCACACAGCGGCTGCGATATAGGCTGCGTTTCAATTTTCAGCCACATAACCGAGGCACAATAACAACTCCTGTGTATTACATACTGCTGCTACCATCGTCACGAGCTTTGTAAAGAGGTAGCCATCTATTAGAGCCACAGTTAGTCTGCAGAAAGGAAGTGGTTAAAGCTACCCTAAACTCAGCATCAGGTGTGTGTTATTCTGTGCTTAGCACGGTCCATTAGTAGCAATTTGGCCTCGATTTCAAAAATGCACAAAGCAGTGGAGTATAAAGCCTGAACTGCCCATGAATCAGCCAGCGGACCACTGCAGGAACAGGTGCCCAAGGCCTCGGTGTCCATAGTACAGTTTCTCCCCTGATGGACATAAACATGGCAGTGAAACTTGCAACGGTTTGCAGGACAACTCAAGTCTTCCGAAATAGCCTTGCTGAGGAAAGTATAAACATATTACTCATATACTATCAAGCAAACGGTGGATTCAGTCCTGTGGTTCAAAATGAGAAAATATTTATGGTGTTCTAGGAAATCCAAAGGCTAATTTCTAGCTAAAAAAGGGAAAATATACATATTGTGACAAGAATGATGTCCAAACAGTCCATCTGTCTCTCAGTCTGGAGAAATTACTCATGATTCCACAAATTGAAAGGATCATTGCAATTGGACTGTAACTGCTGTCCAAGATAAATATTTTCCAGTTATTTGGACTTGTTTATTTCAACTAAGCATCAGAACAAGAGTTTAATGCTACATTAGGATTTGCAAAGGACAAAAGGAGCGTTAATTTGGCTGTTTAAAGTACAAAAAACAAAAAAAAACAAAACAAAAAACAGATGCACAACTCTTCAATAAAATCACATTTTTAAAGTGATAGATGAAGCTGAATTATTCCAACACCCAAATGCTCTGCGTCTACACTGAGCCCTGGAAAAGATGAGCTGGCTGCACTTAAGCCATCTCTTAAGTTCACACTGCATAGTGAGGAAAAGCAGTTATCCACCTTTCCAACACTGCCTGAAAAGACTTCATTCGGAAGTGTTGGATTATCCAGTCTACTTAGGAATTGAATTTTTTTATTAATTGAGTTTTTATTAAGTGTATGTCATCTGACCAAAGACACCGTTGAGGTCTCGTGCATTGAATGGTTTCAGTTAAGAGAGACTAAAGCAATGATGTTAGAAGTCAGATCATCAATCTTTGATCACAAACACTGAATTTAAGTTACTTGACCAATTGATGTTGCTCGGATGAGTTTTTATTGAAACGGAACAAACAAAAAATAAAAGTTATAAATACAAACATCAGAGAACAAACTGTCATGGCTCTTAAGGTGAGCCAAACCAAGTCCTAACGAGCAAATTTCAAAAAGGAAAAAAAATGTCTGAAGTTGTTATATCAGGTTTTAAAAAACACAATTGAACTACTTCTAGAAACGCTAAACATACACTTTTAACGGTACTTCCAGCTACAAAACGGGGTTTTTCCTTCCAGTGGATTCTTTTCTCCACTTCTGAAAAAAGAAAAAAACGTAAAGGAAGCTCTAGCTGACAGCCATTATTTACAAGCAGGTCCCTACGGCAACAGCAGAAATCACAGCGAGAAAGAGAAAGCAAGAGAGAGAGGAGGAGAGGTAAGGAGGGGGGAGGGTCCAGTATGGATGGGTGGGCTAAATGTTTGGACATTTCTGCAAGACCATTTCATGATTTCCCTCAGGTGGTTGGTTTGTTTTTTTTGTTTTGTTGTTTTTTTTTTTTTTCGTTTTTTTTCTCACTTTTTTTAAATTATTTTTTCCTAAGTCAAAGTCCTCTTTTCTTTAAAATGTTCATTGCTGGCTTTAAAACAAAGAGCAAATGGAAGGGATAAAAGTGGAGTATGATTTAAGACAAAATGTCCCGGTCAGGCATGTGTGTAAGCAAACCAATCAGGGGCAGGAGGCGGAACGGATACATTCTTGTCTTCAGCCAAAACGTACTTTCAGCCAATCAGGATTTGTGTTGCCAATTCTGGGGCGTGTCCTTATTGTATCACTGACATATTCTACAGAGGGAGATGGAGAATACAAGTCAATCAAACACTGCTGGCCAATCGATGTCCTTTTTCACAGGAGGGACTAAGGGTGGGGGTTCTGTTGTGATTCATTTCATTTTTTTTTTTTTTTTTTGCTATTTTTGCTTTTTTTGTTGCCAAATACCTTTTTATGTTGTTTGTGCCGTCTACTTCCACTGCTGGCCATAGGAATCCTGGGAGAACTCCAGAGTGTCGTTGCTGTAACCGTAGTTACCAGAGTAGTCACCACCCTGCTGTAATGGCTGCTGGGCTATAGGTTGTGACCCCCAGTTCTGCTGCTGGTTGGTCGTCTGGCGGCGTTTAGAATCTGGCTGGTTGAACACATCCGCCTTCCTCTTCCCACCAACGTTCCCACCACGGTTGCCCCGGGCTCCCCTAGTGCCACGCCCCCTCGGCGGCTGGAAGGGTCCGCCACGCCCCCCGCCACGCCCTCCTCGCCCGGCCCCCATGGGAGCTCCCCTTGGTGCGTATCCACCTCTGCCCCGGGATGGAGGGACCCCGCGTGCTCTAGGAGGGGGTGGGGCACCGCGGCTGCCACGACTGCCACGCCCCCTCATAGAATACACATCATCGTAACCGTAGTAAGGGTCGTCATAGCCACCGCGGTAGTCGTGGTAGTCATAGCCGTAGTAGTCGTCATAGTATTCTTCATAGCCATAGTAATCGGGAGGGTAAGCATAGCCACCCCTGCCGCCTCGGCCACGCCCACGCCCTGGGGGAGGCATGCGGGGTGGTGGGTAGTAGTAATAGTCATCATACCTGTTCAGAGGGGGAGGGGGGAGAGATAAACATTGAAAGGCACTATATAAATTGAACATTCATTCATTCATTCATAAACCAACATAAACTTTGAGGACGTGGAGGGTTTTTATGCTGCTCACTGGTAGAGAAGAGTGAATGTGTGTGTGTCTTACTCACCCCGTATTTCTGCTGGTCTGTCTGGCGGCTTGCCTCTCTTTCCTCTTCTTATCGGGCGGCTTGGCCAGGACGATCTCGATCTCTTCCCCACCCAACTCTTTACCGTTCATTTCCTCCATAGCCTGACACACAAATCCAACATTAATAACACTGAAGCCTGGTTAAACTACTCCAACCACAGCTCCTGCACCTCCAACTTCAAACTGACTGTACTTTTACATCAGACATACATGCAATAAGGGAAGCATGTAGCTAGCAGTCTGGTTAACTGCCTACACATTAATAAACCTGCCCGTGTACAGTGGTGAAGTGTCCGAATGCTTTTTAGAAATACCTTCACAGCAGCATCTCGCTCCTCAAAGTGCACAAAGGCGTAATCTTTCAGCTTCTTCACACGCTCCAGTTTCCCGAACTGGGAGAAGGTCTTCTCCAGCAGCTCCTCTGTCACAGGAGTGGCTAGCTTACGAACAAACAACACCTTCACCTAGACAGAGGGCAAGCAAACATTGAGAGAAAGATGGAAAATAAAGTTTAACCTTTTTTAATGTAGCTAACCCTGACTTTTTTAGAGGAATTAACGTGCCATTTGTCTATTGCTTAGCATATCTTGACGATTTGAATTAACTTTACACAGGTTTCACATTAAAATTTTAAAAACAGTTGTCTGACCGAGAGCCCAAAATTCAAGCCATCATTAAATAAAACTACCAAAACATCCAATTAAGGGAATTATACCTACATCAACTATGTTCGGCATCTGAAGGCGTTTTCGCCGGAACGGCACCCACCTTGGCCATGACCTCAGGGTCGGGTTCGGCAACGGGGTCGGCCCACTCCACGGTGACGGGGTTGCCCCACACCTTCACCTTCCCGCTCATGAGCCTCCGACGGGCTTGAGCTGCCGACTTGTGGTCCTCGTACTCCAGGAAGCAGAACCCACGGTTCTTCTTCTTGTCGTCGGCCTGCGTGTACAGGATCACCTCCTGCAGTCCCTCTGGAACGGGCAAGCAGAAAGCGCACGCAGCCACACACACAATACGCATAAGATATTACATATTACCAAACGACTAAATCATTATTGTAGAAACCAAACACCTGCAAATATCATTGAATTAGATTAAGATGCCGATGGAATAGGCCTCTACTTGGTCGTATGCACATATGTGTACATTACAATGAAATGTTTCTCTTCGTATATCAACTTCTTTGTGAGCTGGGGTCACAGAACAGGGTCAGCCATTATATGGGCTGAAAGGGTTATGGATCTTTTTCCAAGGGTCCAACAATTGCCTTTTTTATTTAGCCAACCCTGGCAAACCGGGATTTGAACCTCCAACCTTCTGCCTGATAGCCCAAAGTCCTAACCAAGGTGATAACATTTCAGACAGTGACTTTGATGAGATGGGGTTCTGACCTGTGACTTTCCCAAAATCTTCCAGAATGCTCTCCCTGGTCTTGTTCTTTGGAATTGAGCCCACAAACAGGCGGTTGTTGGCCACAGAGATGCAGACACCCAAATACTTTCCTGGCCTGATCTCGTAATTATCACACTGGACATGGAAGAGAGTTAGACAAGAGAAAATCTTTAACTAACAAACAGGGTCACAAAGCAAAGCTGGGACTGCTGCGCTGAAGGCAGAGGGATCAGTGGGCCAATGCTTCAGACAGCATGACTTCCAAACAAGGAAATGCCAAGAATGAATCAATCCGTATACATTTAAAACAGCTTAGTGTCGAAACAAACGCGTTTTTCAGTCAGATGGAGGACTCCACTAGCACCAAGACATCAGTCCAGTGGATGATGTGCAGAACCCTCACCAGTTTGACAGCCTCTTGTGCAGCCTCTTTGCTGCAGAAGGTGATGAAGGCGTAGCCGCGGTTCTGGCCAGACAGCGGGTCCATCATTAACCTCAGGTCCCATATCGGCCCAGCCTTCTCAAACAGTGGAACCAACTCGTCTTCGTACAAGTCACGGGGAATCTTTCCTACAAACACCTACATTCACACAAAACATTTACAGTTATAAGTAAGATTTTGTGGTGATCTAAAGTGATAAGTGTTAGAGGTGACAATGCCGTATAATAAAGAACAGGATTTTAGAGCGGCAGATTAGCCACAAGGTGTTTGCTGACACCTTCATTCTTATACATACAGTTTTATTGTTCAGCGATGGGAGCATTTAATTCTGCAACCAATCACATGCGCTAATATGCCCGATGAGCTTCTGCCTGCAAAACTGCACCGGATGCAGTGAAAGTGAATCCGTAGAGTTCGTCACCTCAGTGCCAATGCCAGGTTGTGTGCCAGAGAAGACTTCCTCTGGGGGCGGGCCGCCGTATTTCCTCTGGCCTGTGGTGACATCCAGGGTGTACCCCGTCCTCTCCAGCAGCGCCTGGGGACCAGCAGGTGAGGTCATCAGCAAAAGACACAACAGAGCGCAGTTTGCAGGAACACGAGTCCAACCTGAATCCAAGCATCCAATCCAGTTTTGACTCAAGGAAAAAGAAGCGCAACACCATTCACCTTGATCTTTGACTCGTCAGGCCCTTTTGTGGATTCCTGTATTTTGCTGCCTTGCTTTTCCCTCTGTCTGTATGTCTTCATGACACCACACAAGAACGCACTCTTATTCTGCAAGACAACCAGCACACACTTCATTGCAGGCACCAAAGCTAAGCAAATTCAACAGAAATATCCACAATGGTGCAAAAAACAAAAAAAAAAACATTTTACACCTATTTTATTTAAATGTCCAAAGAGCATGCTGCTGCATGTTGGGTATGGTGGGTACAGACCACGAGGTCTCACCTGCACGTGGGACAGGTCGCTCTCTTTGAACTGCTGCAGCACAGACAGAGCTCCCTCCTCATTGAACTCCCGCAGAGCATCTATAGCCCTCTCGTCCAGGTCAGCATAGGCCACCAGACCTGCAGTGCACAAACACTTCACATGTGCACACGCCTTACTAATTCCAAAAGGAACGCCGTTGTACTGGCTAATGGCGTCCTCCAGACTCTGGTCATTCTGTTTTAGGGAGGTTAGTGTCACCAGGTGAAAATGTTTACGCATTCTTGGTCTCAGAAAGCACTGCAACATGACAAAACGTCTTTTCTCTAATGCTGAACAATACTTCAGAAATTTCTGTGCTTGCAAATTGAATTTCCCAAAAGAACCAAAGCAGTATATGCAATGGGCTTATAGAGAACAAAAACAAAATCTACCATTTAAAATTTCTAAAATAAAAAAGGCATATTATTCAACTATGGGGAGCCCAGAACCTTTCAAATTGGTATTATGGTTATCTTGTGTCAGCACAATGCAGCTCAGCACAACTCAACATAGTGCAGGGAAAAAAAAAAATAATAATGAAAAAAATATATATAAACAAACCCACACAGAGCCAAAACATCTGTGTACACTCCTCTCTCCTTCATCTACAGTGATAGATTGATGAAGGAGGTGAACATTTGCACTGAGCAACAGATGTTGGTACTTCCTCCCCCAGTAAATTAGATAACCAATAACTGATGGTATCAATAAAAATAATTTCTGGCATGTGATCCAAAGTATGTGCATCCAGTGTTCTTCTGACACATCTATTTTTGTTTCCATCAAATGATCAAGTGATTTATTTTGTGCCTTATGGTTCACATACTTGTTTTTTTGCACTTGTGTCAGTGACAAATACACACAACATAACGTGCCTTGTACAATCCCACAGTATTGTTGTGGTCCTATTAACAAGTCTCGTCTACAACCCACCAGTCTGAAATATGTTGTCCAAGCTCTCTGCTACTTTCTGGGACAGACCAGCGTCAATGAGCGTCTGGTAGTTCTCGGAGTGTGCGGCAGAGACGTCCATGGGCTCCTCCTCCTCCTTCGCAGGTGCAGAGCTGCCATTTACCTCAGCAGCCATTCCTGTAGAAAAGGTGATAAAGGGAGAGAGAAATAATATCTTGAGCTTGAGGTGCAGCCTTTGGATTGCTAACCTGCATACCTTTCCTTCTGACAATTAAAATTGTGATTAATGATCAGCTGGATACAGAACATCATAAAAGAAAATCTGAATGATATTATGCCATTATACTCCATCCCGAGTGAGGGTTGCATAAAGTTGTTCTGATAAATAGCTAGAAGTACAGAATTTATTGAACTGTAATTAACCTTAAATCAACACGTCAATAAAAAGATTAATAAAATCATAATTGTTAGCTATAGATGACTTACTGAACTAAACAATGTTATGCACAAGCAATTATGACTCCTGTCAACAAAAACAACAACAATGTCAGGTTAGCTGGTCCGCTAGCGTAACTGGCGGAGTCTCCATCTGCTTTGTTCATTGTTAAAACCTATACTGGATCACTGGATCTTATATTACGCTAACGTTTACATTAAAAGGACAGTGCGACAAAAAAAGCTTTTTATTACCTCTCAAATGACACCGAAATGCGGAAACCTGTTAACTACGAGTGATGCATTTCAACAGTTCTGTGATCGCTATGTAATCAAGACCAATGCGTGTAGCTGAACGGGCTAGCGGGGCTAACACACACAACAGCGTTCCGCCCCCCTCGTGTGTGAGGTGAAGCGACCCGACTAGCACCGTGCAACCGCTAAACATACTCCGCAAATCTTCCCGAAAAACACAGATAGCTCACTTCGGCCACCACGTTACGCGCGCCGTCCACCTACTGGCTCGCGGCGTGAACGGATATGTGCGCGAGCGACTAACGAACCGCCAAACGGAGACCGACAGCGGCTAGCAGCGCGCGCGCTGGCCAGGTAGCGTTAGCTAGCGGGCTAGCCGAGGCCTAGCTGCTAGACGCCTCTCGGAATTCAAATGAACCACCCGCCAAAAGAACAACGAGAGGATCGATTAGCGGAGCCTTACCGATATTTTTTTTTTCGCCGAGCGACACTTGCGAAATCGATACCTCGACCACTTTCTTCCTCCCGACGCCACAGCCACGAAAATATGAAAAAAATATTCTCAGGGTCTAATCCACGAGACAAAACGCAGACAGTCCCGTCGCTCAAACGACGCCACTTCCTCGCGCGGCGGCGCGGCCAACCCCAGAGCGTCAGAGAACACGCGCACATTGCGCGCGTGTGTAGGCGCGTGTGACACTCGCGAGCATAAATAGATCGAACCGGATAGAATGATTGACTTCCATTGGGAGAAATTGAATATGGTATTTACAGCTATAAACCACGATATGTTGTATTCCAAACGGATCATATGTATTATTCACACCTAATTTGTGTATGTATAGTCAGGTCTGTTTTTTTTTCAGACGTGCCTATACATAAACCAAGATAACAGTGTGCCAATGCCATACTTTCACTACATAGTAATTATACTAATGATAGAAAAGTATCTGCTGAGTGCCTTTTAATATGGTGTAGTATGGTAGCTACGGTGACATTTCACTTCATGGAAGTGTAGTGAAAGTGGGATGTAAAAGAACACTGGCGGTAGCACTTAATTTCTCTAGTTACAGAGAGTGAAAACCAAAACTGATCACACCATGACCATTAGCTAAATACACCACAGTTTAAAATGGCAAGTTTAAATGCACTAGCTATCAGTCATAGCAGCACAGATATTTGCATAACGTACCAGTTACTTTTGAGGTATAATAAAGCAGTTTGTTGCATTTGGCCCCTGTGCTTTTTTATATTGTAACTTGTTGGGTTTGGTTTGCAGTCTGTACATACACTAATTTGTTTTTTTGGATTAAACATTGAATCATATAATTTTCTTCAATTTAAAAACACTGAAACTAAAGATTTTAGTTTAGATATTATAGTTAATGTTCATTAACTACAAAAATAATACAATTTACCACTGCTTAGGGTAAAATGTATTTGACGAATGTTGAAAATGGAAAAAAATGTGTATTTCAAACACCATATAAGTCAGGAAAGAATCATATGGGCAAGACCTCGTGGCGCAACGGTAGCGCGTCTGACTCCAGATCAGAAGGTTGCGTGTTCAAATCACGTCGGGGTCAACTATTTATTTCGCCTGAAACAGGGAATTGTTTATATTGCGATAAAATTAACACTCACTCCTCCAGCACGTAACTGCATGTTTAAGTCGCTGACCCCGTTTGAATATGTTATACAAGTAAAACATGAACATCCCACTTTGTCGTGTGCGATTTACAATGCGTACATTTATGCAAAGCGTCTATAAATGAACGGTGTTAGTATTACACTATTTATAATATAATAATGACTAATAGCATTTCACAACTTCTTCGAAGGGAAATTAAATCAATCAACTTTTGCATCATTACAAGATAGATTTACAATAATTGGACAGCTGACAACAGTTGTTTCTTGTCCGCACTAATAAACGAGACCATAATTTCACATTATGTTAATTCTAAATTTCACCCTCTACCCCCAAAAGAGAGGGGACGAATATAAAATGCTCAGTGATTTCTCTATTTACAAAAGACAGAGATGCACAGGCCCTTAACTACTAAAAGTCAATGCTAGTCATACAAGCTTTTCAAATATTCATTAAAATACCACTTTTTGGTAAAATGCCAAATAATGAAATGGACTTTCTGAAAGTGCATCAATGACAGCTCTCATCTTGAGCCTAATTATAGGCTGCACGATAAACATACAGAACAAACATTACATTATGGGCAGAGCAGGTCCAACTAGGGATTTAAACAGCTTGGTTCCTCTCACACATCCTGAACCAGCTATTTTTACAGCAAAGCTCTATTTTGTGGGGGATCAGTCAGCATCTTAGCATAGATACAAAAAACAAAAGATAAGAGGAAGCTAACGATAATGAGCCCCTCATTAGCAGCCAAGATAGAGGAGAGGGGAACACTGTTTCAAAAGGCTGCACACTGCTACGCTCATCAGTAGCAAAACATCAAAACCCCTAAACAATTTGAAAACAAGTCAGAAAAGTGTTTTCCTCTAAACATTTGATACCCTAGTTTAAAATAAAGACGGTGGAAGACTTTAGTCACTTTGAGAAAAAAAATTCTATAACCTTTATTCATCCACCAAATCAAACCACAAGAGATTACAGATCAGACATGGAACAAGTTTGGCTAAAATGGAGAATGACATTTAGGCCAGTGGCGGCTTCAGCTCGGTCGTCATGCCCGAGTTTGCGGATCTTGAGCTCAGTCGTCATGTTTGAGTTTGCGGATCTTGCCCTTGTGACGATCGATCTCGCGTTGCAGCCGCTCAATCTCCTTCTTGTGGTGCTCGATCTCCTCCTGGTGGTGGTGTCTCAACGCAGCCAACTGCTCCTTCTCTTTTTGTCTGCAGGCAAGGAAGAGAGATGAGAAGTGAGGGAAACAGGAAACAAGAGACAGACAGAGAGGTAAACAAAAAGCACAAGTACATTCAAGAGGGAATCATTTTAAGGATATGTGGAAACAGTATATACTAAATTTTGTACCAATACTAATTTGGTAAATGGTTAAAAAAAGTTAAATGGCTATACACCTAAAACAGCAGCCTCTGTCATTCTAAAGCAATTTTTAAAAGAGAAAACCTCTACCATGGTTCAGAACAAAGCTAGCTCTTCTGTGTCCACCAATCAACAGACAGCTGCTGTGTGATTTCAGGCAGGTTGTTATCACAGCATATGAACTATCAGACATACCCGGTCTGAGACAATCTTTCATATTAAAAAGATGGCAGTAAAGAGAAACCAGAGGTGGTAGCCAATACCCTAAACACACATCTGGGATAGCTCATGATCGAGATACAAAAAGGCCATATATGGACATCAATAATAGTAAAACAGTTTTAAAAATAATAAAAAGATGCATTATGTGTAGATTGCTAGGCAGCGTACATTCAAGACTTGAGAGGATATTTGTGATGTGGACTCATGATACTAGCTAGTTTCTCACGGAGATTTAAACAGCATTATTGTAAAACTTAGGCAAGTAAGTGGTGGGTGGGAGTGGTAAGTTGACAGTGGCCACCAGCTCCCTCTACTGGCCAAAACCAGCACAACGTTATAAGACTGCTGGTCTGTTCTGCTGCCAGGTAGGACTTTCTAGTCAAATCTTTAATTCAGTTAAAAACAGGGGCAGGACACCAAAAATCAGGGACTGTCCCCTGAAAACATGGACCTCTGGTCACCATATTTTAAGAATGTGTCAAAATCAACTTTAGCATTATCCAGACATGACACAGATATGGAGTCACCCAAGTGTGCAAATGGTTTGAGGAAGTTGGACAGACATGCAAGGGAAGTTTTTGTTTCTTGGAATGACGGTTATTTAGTCATTAGTTTCAGACTGCTTTTAATGTTCAAAATCTGTATCATTTTTGTCTTCTTTCTGGAATGCCAATTTCCCCAGATTTATATTTTTACCAAAAGGTGATTCTGTTCCCTGAAATCCCTGAATAATAAACAGTAAAGAACAATATGTTTAGAATATGCTTGTTAATCCTATAGTGCCATTATATGTAGCTGTTGAATCACCTGCATTACTGGTTCTTGGCAGAATCAGTTAGTTATCCACTAAGAACCTTTAAGGAATATATTCTACAAATAATTAAAAAATCTGTTCTCTGAAATACCATTAAGTTAAGACTTTTTATAAGAAACATATCTATTTATGCAACTGAAAATAGTTGCATTGCAACATTGGTTCTCCATACTAGGTTATGGAGGTTAAGGTTACTAGGTTAAGGTTTCAAACCTAAGACTTCTAACCATCTAGTAAACACAACAAAAGACAGAAAGACAGGAAAATCACCACCCCAGCAGGTAAGGGTGTCCAGCTCACGTTACCAGATAGGTGAAAAGTGAAATAACAAGCATAAAAGTGTGTTACAGACATCCAAGACGCCAAAGTTCATAACTTAAATAGCTTTAGTGATTACACCGGCCGTTCCCCTCCATGCTGGGAGACAGAAGTATCACACCAGGAGCAAAGTCACGTGACACACCTGAAGTAATGTTCTTCTTCGGCCGCCTGCTTCTTCCCGAAAGCGCCGCCAGCTTCTCTTATCGAACCGCCTCCTCCTCCTCCTTTCCCGGCACCCTTCCCCAACTCCCCGAGCTATAGAGAGAACTTCCAATTAAAAACACCAGTGCGCTACACCTGAAGTTAAATGTTCATGTTAATACTACTAGGCAGTATAACCTTGGGAAAAAATGGTGTCAACAATCACAGGAGAGCACAGGTGAGCCCCAATGGAGCCGCAACCTTAACCGGCTAACGTGAGCTAGATAGCAAGTCTTATTTTCCAATCATGCACGTTATTTTTGACTTTCAGCACAGGCTGACAATCGGCCTACACATAGATTCGTTGGATATGCAGCTTTTTAGGGGGCGTAATGTATCAACTCATTGCCCCCCCCCCCCAAAAAAAAACAACAAAACATCAAAAAGCACTCAATCTATGGAGCGACATAAAGCTAGTTCGCATAGTTGCATCATGTAGCGTTATGTAGACCCAGACAAACGAGGTGAACTGATTGAAGTGACTGAAGGCTCAAGGTAAGCCAGGCCTCCGTCTGCTCGTGCATGATCATCACCAGCTAAGGTCCCTAGCTACATGATTGCGTCAGAACTGAGTGAAAACGGACATTAAAACAACAGCCAACAACAAAAGAGATGCCTAAAAGCATATTCGTTTAGTACCTGATCCGAGCTCATCCGGATCTGACTCGTGAAATATGCTCGTAAACTACTCCTTAGCAGCCGTGCCATAGCTACACTGGAAAGCCTAACAAACTGGTAACGGCTGTGCCCTTGTCTTCTCTAACCACGGAAATACTGACGTTCCTCCGCGAGCTTTGAAAAATTCCACATCCAAGGGCGAATTGAATTACTGCCATCTAGTGTCTCGGAAAGGGAATATGTGTCCTTTGTCTCTCGTGTCACTTCCAAATTATTCAGAGTCCAGAAAAAAAAACCAAATTGATACTTGGATATTACCTACACAACACCTACAAATGTCATTCATGACAACAAACATAAATATACATAAACATTTATAAATGCTTAAGTGGGATTGCATGTTTTGTTCACGTTTCATCTTGTTTTACACATGCCTTTTTTTGTTTTGGTTTTGTCCCACCTCCCACTTGGGTGGTGCATGCTGAGCCTCACGAAATGCCCCACCTGTATGTGTGTCGTCCTCTTTATCAGCTGTTTGTAAGGACCATATGTTCGTCCTTATATGTTCTTATATGTCCATGACATCTAATGTATTTTGGTTTATCATACCAGTATATTGCAGAACAGGGACTCCATAAGATGCTGGATGCATCTCGTGTACGTAGTTGTTCTACCATGTGAAAATGTCTGTGTTGCTCTGCAAGAAGCTGCAATGGCTGTACAGTACTGCTGCAAACAACACGTTCCACCTCATCTCAAAGACCTGAAGAAGGTCGAGAACCGGATGGCTGAGCAACACAATGAAGCAAAAAAAAGTGTCATGTTCCTGAAGCGTTCTTAATTAAACATGCCTCGCCACAGGCTGCATTGTGAGACTGGAAGTGTCGATCAGTGGAGAAGCTGTAGCTATGCAAAGAGAAAGCAACAATGTTCTTGTACCATTCAAAGGTTCTTCAAACAGGATCAGTTTCATTTGGATTTTCCCATTAGCATTATGCAAAAGGTGCATGGATCATGGATTGGTCAGACCAGGGACATTTTCTCCACAGCTCAGTGACGATGCTCCTATGCCATGTGCTTTCATACTCTTGGTTGGCACCTAACACAGGTCTGAATTCCTTCAGTTTTTAGACTGGTTGAGGATTTAAGCTTAAACTCGTCGGGCTGCTGTCCCAGATATGGATTAAGTTACAGTGCCAGTCGAAATTCGGCTCTGGAAATGTTTCTGTCTGGGGTTTGGCTTAATCTGGGTCTGAGAAACCAACTTGTTGGGTTTCCTCCTTCAAAATGCAGCTGTTGTTTAGAGTTTTGTCAGTCGGTTATGATGTGGAATTGGACTCTAATATGCGGGTTAGGATCACAGCAGTGTAATCAACAATGGAGGATATTTTAACTTAAGAAATTTCTTCTGATGAAGTACTTTCCAAGCTTTCATTCCATCACATTATTCTGTAATATAATCAAGCCAGCAGGTACAGTTAATTAGTGATGCAAACTAATTAATTAATTAAAGGGCATTTGCCTTTTTAACCACTGACAAATGTATTCACCAATGCTAATACATGTCCAATAGCCTGTAATACAAGCATGTGGCTCTAGTAATGCCTAGGATTGCCAGGTGATTTCACTGACTGATTTGTTATACATCATCATCATCATCATCATCATCATCATCATCATCATCATCATCATCATCATCATCATCATCTTCTTCTTCTTCTTCTTCTTCTTCTTCTTCTTCTTCTTCTTCTTGTTCTTGCACACCCTTCCCCAATATCAAGAAGAATGTAAGAAAAGTCATAAAAGCTGATCATGAAGTGTAACGTGATTTGCCCACTGTGAGAAGGCTGACATTAGACAATCTGATTCATACTGACTCACCCGACATTTCACTTCTTCTCTCCTAGGACATGCACTCATTTTCCTCTGTGACCTTCTTTGCTATGGTTTCTGAAGGTTTCTGAAAAATGGAGAGAGAGACAGACAGAGAGAGAGAGAGAGCAGCCTTTCTCACATGTGGTTACCCTGTCCTTGTGAATATAAAACAAGGGATACAGCAATTGTGAAAGAGCCTGAAGTGAAGCTTCATGTTTTCTACACATCTTTATAAGGCTACAAAAGTGCCATGATTTGGATGGTCCTTAGAGACAGATTACATCACCAAGAAAGGCACAGCTCATAAAGAAAAAACAGGGGTCTTTAAATATTTTTGTGAATGCAACATTTTGTATAATTACATTGTTTTTCTCAATTCTATGCCCTCAAATCAGGCATTTTAGCTTGAATAAGATTTGAGCTTTATATGCATAGACATGCATTGACAGATGAGTGAAGGGAAATTCTTATTTATGAAAATATATCCAATCCATGTTATACATGAGATCAACTGCACAAGTGTCTGCTACAAAAGTCCACTATATCAGACCTTAATCTATTCAGGCTGACTGAGTTTGTCTCTCAGGTTTCCTTGTTTAATATAAAGAAACAAAAAATACATTACAAATTTGATAAATAGTTTATCGATGCTTAATACAGTACACTATTCTATTCTATTTTATTCTATTCTATTCTATTCTATTCTATTCTATTCTAATCTATTCTATTCTTTTGGGTCCTGGTGTACTCACTAGGTGTGGGTGTGTCAGAGCTGAGTCACTCAAGGTCTGTATGGAACATGTTGCCTGGACGACACCTTCCGGAATCTGTTGACCTTGACATTCTACATAATTCGTCATCATCATCTTCATCATAATCTTCATCATCATCACTACCATCATCATCATCATCATCTTCATTAAGTACTAATTTTGTCCCTTGTTTAACGATGGAGCTGCACAGACTTTACCTTAATGTGTAGATTACTAGTTAATTGCTGTTCACAAAAAATTATGAAATGTCTGGTGTTCTGTTCATCATCAAGCATAGTTATTCTAGTTATTGTTATTTGTATTATTGGATGGAAGCTGTGTGACAATCATATGTGCAGCTTGAAATTGAGGATAAAAGAAAAATCTTACCAGATGGTGGCAGTATTTACCAACAATTGTTTTGCAATTAAGCGCAGGATTTTAATTTTTTTTACATATCTGCATATGGTACATGTGTGTTTGCACACACGCGCACACACATGGGCAAGCACATACGTGCACACATATGTACCTACAAACATTTAGACTTCAGCGTAATCTATTGAGACCAGTCTGACACAGTAGGTATCTGACAAAGAAAGCACCCAACATAACAACATCTAACATGATATTTGTAAAACTACTTCAACCAAAAACGAAATGAAAATCCAATAGAATGCAGAATTGAACACTGGGTAAGGCAATGAGTTAACCTTAACCCAGATAACAGGGACACTGATTATGATGAAACACAGGCACAAACTACATTCTGTCATTTATTTGATTACTAATTGCTTTAAATTACATATGCTCAAAATTAACATGCAGTGTCTATGCTGCATTAATGCACCCTATCTGGAAGTCTCTCTCTATTTTTTTCATAGCATAGTAATTATTTCTTTGAAATGGACATTACAACATTCCATAACATCAAATGGAAGGCTTGTAAGAAATCCAAAAGTGGCTGTAAAGATGTTTTCCAGATGTGAGTGCTCTCGTTTCCTTTCTCTGAGAGTGCTATCTGCTCTGATTCTTTCTAGGGTGGTGTGTAGATCTTTTTGTTTTCACTGTGGAGACCAGCACTTGAATCAGTTCGATAAGCATTTTAATTGTTGCTTTTCTAGTGCTCAGAGATTGATTTTATGTAAAGAGAAAAAAAAACCTTTTAATCCATTTCATTGTTTAGTCACCAAATGATAAAACGATTATGCAAATTGTCTGCAAAACGTTTAACTAATGTAGCGGACCAGGCTGTCACAGATGTGTAGAACATGCAGTGTATAAAGTCAGTCATATATGCATTATAGCACATGGAAGAGTTAAGAAAGTGAACTGAATACGCGTCAGCAGTTATGCACTTCTGTGTAAGAACTTTATAGTGCTTCCACTGCCTTATATGGGCTTCCTGTCTGATCTGTCCTCCAGTGCATCCTCTCCCTCTCCTGCCCTCAGCATTCTATTTCTTCTGTTGCCATTGGAAATAGTATCCTGGCAACCATATGCAGCAGTGCACCGATGAGGTAAGGTGACTGAATGTGTCTGACACTCAGAGCTTTCCCATAGAATTCACCCTCACATAAGTCGTATTGAATCAGAAATGACAAACAATATCATGCCATTTTGAATGTTTGTGCAGAAAACTGTATAGTTGAATTCTAATGTTATGCAGGATGTAAAATCTATGCAGGTCCTGCATGACTGGCATTAGCACTTGTAATGAGTCTTTAAAATATAATTCAGAGGCTCTCATGCCCATTAACTACTGAATGCATGATATGCATGGCTGAAATGGCTAATGATGACCTTTACACTCCCTTAACCTTCATCGTAGTTCATCCTTAAACCTGAACATATCTAATAGTGATGCTTCTACAGGGAGATCCATGAGACACTCAGGTAAGGCCATTCACTGAATCAGTGCCTGCTTTAATAGTCTATGGAGTTCACTTCAGGGCCAATGCCTTGAGTTGCCCGGAGACCTGATGGAGTTGCTCACATGACAATGACAACTCCCTCTGAGTGGTTGGCTTCCCTTCAGGGGGAAATGGCTTTAGGATAAGACTTACAGCACACGCATTACCCCTGCAAGCACCACTGAACCAAGTCTGAACCGTGCTGGACAACCTTCCTCCAAAGCACACCTTTTCATCACTTGTCCAAGAAGTGTCTTTTTTAAATGACACATTTTTTTTGTTGTTTAAACAATTTTTAATATCCTTTTAATATCCTTTGTCTGTTTATTATTTATGCCGTAGTCGTTATGTTACATACCACTTGGCAGTCGTTTCTGCAAGTGCATGGTTTATGCTTCACAGTGTCCTGTGGAGAGTAAGGCGTTACCTGCAACTAACACGAGGGACGGATGCACGAGGAGAGTGCCCTAACCCAGGCAAAGCAAAGAGCCTGCGTCATGACTGTCAGCATCGCACACTCCAGGTGGCGCTGTTTGCATGGGTGTATGCCAAAGTGGATGGAACTATCTTTGTGGACTACTGGAAGGTAACCAGAACTCCAGCCTGCGCAGGACGTGTGTGAGGAAGTGAGGCTGCGTTTGTTTGAGTGCCTGGAATCCGGAGTCTGCAGAAACAGTGCAGTGGGGTTGATGCACCGAGGACCTGAGGGATGGGTTCACTGAAGGACCCAGTTATATAGCGGCTTTCACGGTGCCCAAGGACGCTTTCCATATGTAGAAAACAAAAAATATGCCAACTAACAACAATACAAAAAGACAAAATAAATTGAAGCTGGTCTAGGATGAAGAGTTTAGGTGAAAATATTGAGAAAACAGGTGAGTTTTTAGTTGTGTTTTGAATGAATTAAGAGATGAAGAGAGACGGAGTGATGGCGGGAGAGAGTTCCAAAGTGTTGGGGCAGCCACACTGAATGATCGACCGCCCATAGTGCTTAACTTATATCTAGGGACAACAAGGAGACCGGTGTCAGTAGAACGCAGTCTACTTGTTGGGACATAATGGTGGAGGAGGTTGGCAAGATATAAGGGGGCCGCACCAGTGAGTGTTTTAAATGTAAGCACTAGGAGTTTGTACTGGATACGCAGGTGTACAGGGAGCCAGTGGAGACGTTCTAATACTGATGTTATGTGCTCGTATTTTCTGGTTTGAGATAAAACACGAGCAGCAGCATTCTGAATGGACTGAAGGGGTCGAAAAGATTTAGAGGGAAGCCCATAGAGGAGGGAGTTACAGTAATCTAACTTTGAAGTAATGAGTGCATGCACCAGGATCTCAGCAGATTTTAGAGAAAGGTGTGGGCAGAGGCGGGAGATATTGCGAAGTTGTAAAAAGGCAGATTTACTAAGTGAGCGTATATGTGGTTCGAACGACAGAAATGGGTCAAATAAGACTCCGAGGTTATGGGCTGTAGGTGATGAGTCAATGTGGGTATCATCAACTGAAAGGTGTATTGGCAAGGGACTGGACCACAGATTTAGTACCGATGACAAGATACTCGGTCTTATGAGCATTTAATTGGAGGAAGTTGGAGCGCAACCATAGGTTGAGTTCTCTGATACACTTGGTAATGGATGGATGTGGGAAGGGGCCAAATGGTTTGAAACTAATATAAAGCTGGGTGTCATCAGCATAGAAATGAAAGTTTAACCCATATTGGCGAATCAAGTTACCAAGAGGCAAAATATAGATGTTAAATAGCAGTGGACCAAGTACAGAGCCCTGGGGGACACTGTGAGAAAGAGGGGATAGGTCTGATTTGCAGTTACCCAGGCAAACGAATTGACATCTGTTTGATAAATAGGAAGTGAACCAGGAGATGACTGTACCAGAGAGACCTAAATCACCAAGCCGTGAGAGCAGAGCTTTATGATCAACAGTGTCAAAGGCAGCAGTAACATCAAGGATTAGGAGAATGGATGCGTAGCCGTTGTCAGAAGAGAGAAGAAGATCATTAAGTACATAAATGAGCATTGTCTCTGTGCTATGCTGAGCACGGAAACCAGACTGAAAGATCTTGAAGAGATCATTAGAAGACATGAACTGGAGTAACTGCGAGGCAACAACACGTTCTAGAATTTTTGATAGAAATGGGAGGTTTGATATTGGCCTATAATTGCTTAAAATTGTAGTGTCCAAATTTTAGTGTAGTGTCCAAGTGTTTTTTGATAACTGTGGTTATGGCAGATGTTTTTAACTCTACAGGAATGTGTCCAGAGGTGAGAGATAGATTAACTATATAGACAGATATAGGGAGCAAGTGAAGAGACGCCCTGTTTGAGCAGAAATGTAGGAACAGGGTCCAGGATTGAGGTAGTTGACTTAGCGCTGGTGAGATGTCTGGCTATAAGATCAGAGTTAACTATTGAAAAGGAGGAGAGAGACTGAGGAAGGGGCAGGATAGTAGTCAAGGAGAAAGAGGAGAGAGAGGAATTGTGTGACTGGTGCTTCAACAAATCCTGATAAATAAGGGATACTTTCCCTTATTGAGATATTAAGAAATTCGTTGCACCGATCAGTTGTGGGGAACGGGGACAATGATGGGGGACGCAGAAGGTTGTTAACAATATTGAAAAGTCGCTTGGGGTCAGAGCCAGCGCTGTTTATTGCTGATGTGTAGTGAAGTGTATGGGCCCTATTTAAAGCATCCTTATATTTGGCCAAGTGATCCATGTATGCCTGGTAGTGAACAGATAAATGAGTTTTCCTATATAGACGCTCAAGGCGCCTACCAGTGGTTTTCTGGGCACGAAGTTCAGCAGTAAACCAGGGTGATGTGTGAGAGGAGGGCACAAGGTATGGTAATAAGTAATTCAGATCCTTTGCTCAGTATTGAGAAGAAGCACCACCCTTTTGAACTACTTTTGAGTCTTCTTGGGAATAATGCAACAAATTTTCCACACCTGGATTTAGGGATCATCTGCCATTCTTCCTTGCAGATCCTCTCCAATTCCATCAGGTTGGATGGTGAATGTTGGTGGACAGCCATTTTTAGGTATCTCCAGAGATGCTCAGTTGGGTTTAGGTCAGGGCTCTGGCTGAGCCAGTCAAGAATGGTCACAGATGTTCTGAAGCCAGTCCTTTGTTATTTTAGCTGTGTGCTTTGGCTCATTGGAAGGTGAACCTTCAGCCCAGTCTGAGGTCCAGAACACTCTGAAAGAGGTTTTCTTCCAGGACATCTCTGTACTTGGCCACATTCATCTTTCCTTCAATTGCAACCAGTCGTCCTCTCCCTGCAGCTGAAAAACACCCCCATAGCATGATGGTGCCACCATGTTTCACTGTTGGGATTGTACTAAGCTGATTATGAGCAGTGCCTGGTTTTCTTTATACATACCGCTTAGAATGAATGCCAAAATCTTCAATCTTCATCTCATCAGACCAGAGAATCTTATTTCTCATAGTCTGGGAGTCCTTCCGTTGTTTTTGTGCAAACTCTATGTGGGCTTTCATATGTCTGCCATAAAGCCCGTACTGGTGGAGGGCTGCAGTGATAATTGACTTTGTGGAACTTCTTCCCATCTCCCTACTGCATCTCTGGAGCTCAGCCACAGTGATCTTTGGGTTCTTCTTTACCTCTCACACCAAGGATCTTCTCCATGATTGCTCAGTTTGGCTGGATGGCCAGTTCTAGGAAGAGTTCTGGTCATCCCAAACGTCTTCCATTTATAAATTATGGAGGCCACTGTGCTCTTAGGAACCTTGAGTGTTGCAGAAATTCTTTTTTTACCTTGGCCAGATCTGTGCATTCCCACAATTCTGTTTCTAAGCTCCTTAGGCAGTTCTTTCGACGTCATGTTTCTCATTTGCTCTGATATTCACTTTGAGCTGTGAGGTCTTATACAGACAGGTGTGTGAGCTGTGAGGTCTTATATAGACAGGTCTGTGAGCTATGAGGTCTTATATAGACAGGTCTGTGAGCTATGAGGTCTTATATAGACAGGTTTGTGAGCTGTGAGGTTTAATATAGACAAGTGTGTGAGCTGTGAGGTCTTGTACAGAGAGGTGTGTGAGCTGTGAGGTCTTGTACAGACAGGTGTGTGAGCTGTGAGGTCTTATACAGACAGGTCTGTGAGCTGTCAGGTCTTATATAGACAGGTGTGTGAGATCTTATATACTTATACACCTTCCCCACCAGGTCTCAGTCGCGAAGTATTGTCGACTCATGCCGCATACCGAGCATTACTATTACCTGTCTGATCTCCCGTGTTCTGACCCTTGCTCACTCCCCAGGCCTCGTCTCCTGTCTAGCCCTTCTGTGCCTCCTGGATTCTGCTTCCCTGTTACGACTCTAGATGACTCTACCACCCCAAGAGAACGTTATCGCTGCCAAACGTAATATTAGTGATCTACCTGTCGTTCTGGTGTAAATAAAAGCAGTCTACTTCCGCAGTTGAATCCCTCTTCATTTGATCAATACGTTACAGAAATACCCGCCGACGGTCGTGATGTGGGAGATCAGCTCTACGAGATCCAACAAGGACAACATAGTGCGGCCGATTATGCAAGGGAGTTCCGTACGCTGGCTGCAGGAAGCAGTTGGAATGACTCGGCCTTGAAAACTGTATTCTGCCGTGGTCTAAGAACCGACGTACAGGTTGAACTCGCCTGTCGAAGTGAAGCCCTCACATTACCGGAGATTATTCAAGCTGCTGTAAACGTTGACAAAGTATTGTTGACCTACCGTTCAGGTATAGCTGACGTTCCCATCACTACGTCCTGTGCACCACCTTCCCGTGTATGTGATACAAGTCCTCAGAGAACTGATGAGTTCATACAGCTGGGCAGGTCCCCACTCACATGCCAACCATTACTGGCTATTAAAAAATATAACCAAGTAACCAAGTTAGTTTACCCATACAAATATCTTGGGGGGGGGGGTATAGATACGGACCTGTCTGCTTTAGTGGATATGGGAGCAGCAGGCGATTTAATACATTGGGACCTAGCCTACCACCTACACCTCCCCACCGTACCTGTAGATCCCCCCTTGAGAGTAAACTCACTGAATGGACAACCTATAGGCGAGGGTGTGATTACTCTTCGCACCTGCCCCATAGAGCTACGCGTAGGTCTGTTCCACAATGAAATGCGAGAGTTCTTCCTCATATCCACGCCCCGAGACCCCATCATACTCGGTTTTCCGTGGCTGTCAATGCACAACCCTGAAATCTCCTGGAAGAGACGAGAACTCATACGGTGGAAAGACAGTTGCCTCAGTAAGTGCATTCACCTACCACTCCGGTCCTCCTCAGTGGAAAGCCCGGACACTCTTCTCTCTGACGTCATCCCCGCGCAGTATCGTACATTCGAAGGACAGTGCCTGTCGTCTGCCTCCTCGTCGTCCCTGTGATTGCGCAATCGACCTCCTGCCTGGAGCCCCCTTACCTCGTAAGACGAAACCTTACCCTCTGTCACATCCTGAAGATCTGGCAAAGGAGTCCTACCCGAGGCTCTGCAGAAGGGGTTTATTCATTTACATTTACATTTACATTTATGGCATTTAGCAGACGCTCTTATCCAGAGCGACTTACAAAAGTGCTATGTAGTTGCTTGGAATCTCCAAGGTAGAATAGATAGTCCTGAACACAAGGTACTCTAGGCTGGAAAAACCACTAGACGAAAGTCAAATGATACCTAACAATTATACCTGAATATACTGTACACATCCCCTGAGGAAAAAGACAGTAAACAATTCCTATAACCCAATTATGCACAATACCTAAGGAAAGAGACGATAAAGTACAATAGACAAAGCATAATTATGCAAAGTGCACTTGAAAGAGGTGGGTCTTCAGTCGGCGTCTGAAGACAGCAAGTGACTCCGATGTTCGGACACACAAGGGAAGTTCATTCCACCACCTTGGAGCCAGGACAGAGAAAAGTCTGGATGCTTGTCTCCCATGTGTCCTGGATGATGGAGGGTCAAGACGAGACATACTTGAGGCGCGGAGGGCTCTAGGTATGCATCTGGGTTTTACCATGGGTTTTACCATGGCCATCAAGTAAGGTTATTCAACCATCCACCTCTCCGGTTGCTGCTGGCTTCTTCTTTGTAGAGAAGAAAGATGGGGGATTGTGCCCTTGTATAGATTATCATGCTCTTAATGCAGTCACATCTAAATATGCGTACCCTCTCCCCTTTATCACTGCCTCACAAGAACACCTGATGGGGGGTGAATGTGTTCACCAAGCTGGACTTACGAAGCGCTTACAACTTGATCCGTATTAGAGATGGTGATGAGTGGAAGACTGCCTTTGTTACTGCCAGAGGGCACTATGAGTACCTAGTCATGCCATATGGACTAACAAATAGCCCGTCCAAGCGTTCATGGATGACATTTTCCGTGACATGATAGATGATTTCACATTTGTTTATATTGATGATATCCTGATTTACTCCCCGTCTGTCTCAGAACACGTTAAACACGTTTCTGCAGTTTTACAACGCCTACAGGAGCATAGTCTTTATGTGAAGGCGGAGAAATGTGAATTTCATCGCTCCTCAGTGACATTTCTATGTACACTGTCCCCTGGCCGGATCTCTATGGATGCGCAGAAGGTGGAGGCTGTCACGAACTGGCCGACCCCTCGTTCCATGAAAGAACTGCAGCGATTCCTGGGTTTCGCTAACTTGTGTCGCCGTTTCATCCGAGGCTTCGGTGAGTTGGCAACCCCTCTCACTGATCTCTTAAAAGGAGGGAGAAATCGTAAATTCGCCTGGGCCGCCGAAGAGGAATGAGCGTTCTCGCTCCTTAAGAAGGCTTTCACGTCAGCTCCCATACTGCACCTTCCTGACCCCCAACTCCAGTTCATCGTGGAAGTTGACGCCTCAGAGGTAGGAGTGGGCGCTGTTCTTTCTCAGAGGCAGGGAAGCCCACCGATACTATACCCCTGCACCTACTTCTTTAAGAAACTGACACCCGCTGAAATGAATTATGACATTGGGACCAGGAACTCCTGGCCATCAAGCTCGCACTCGAGCAGTGGCGTCATTGGTCGGAAGGAGCAGAACACCCCTTCATTGTATATACAGACCACAAGAATCTTGAATACCTTAAGTCAGTCAGACGCCTGAACCCGCGACAAGCCAAGTGGGCACTGTTTTTCTCTCGGTTTTGTTTCACTGTGTCTTACAGACCCAGGTCAAAGAACATCAAAGCTGATGCTCTATCACGGATCTACGAAAAGGATGAAGCAGTCCAAAAACCTGAACGGTTTTTTTAATTTTTTTTTATTAAAAAAATCGTAGATCGATTCTCAAAAATGTGCCATCTCATTCCTCGCCCCAAATTACCACTGCCATGGAAACAGCTCTTGACCTCTTCCAGTATGTATTCTGTATTTATGGCTTACCTGAAGATATAGTCTCCGATAGGGGGACACAGTTTACATCTCGGGTTTGGAAGCAATTTTGTAAACTTCTTTACTGTTTACTAGCATTACTGTTAGTCTGACTTCAGGCTACCACCCCCAGTCTAACGGAGAAGTGGAGCATTATAATCAGGAGTTAGGGAGGTTTCTCCGACAATATTGCGTCTCTCAGCACGACTGGCACAAATACCTCCTCCTCTTCTTCTTCTTTCGGCAATTCCCATTTAGGGGTCGCCCCACAGTGGATCAAACTCCTCCATCTGGCCCTGTCCTGAGTGTCCTCCACTGACACACTAAACACTCTCATATCCTCTACCACTGCATCCATAAACCTCCTCTTAGATCTACCTCTCCTCCTCTTGCCTGGAAGTTCCATCCTCAAGACCCTCCTACCAATATACCTCTCCTCCCTCTTCTGTACATGTCCAAACCATCTCAATCTCGCTTCTCTAACTTTATCTCCAAAACATGCTACATGTGCTGATCCTCTAATAAACTAATTTCTGATCCGATCTTTCCTCGTCACTCCAAGAGCGACTTACATTTTTATCTCATTTTGTTTATACAAGTGAGCAATTGAGGGTTAAGGGCCTTGCTCAGGGGCACCTCAGTCATGGCCTCAGGTCTGGGAATCAAACCCACGACCCTCCGGTCACAAGACCAGTTCCCTAACCGCCAGCCACCCTGCCTGCACTCTCTTCTTTACCTCTCTTTCACTTCCTCCATTACTCTGTACCCTCGACCCTAAGTAGGTAAACTCATCAACCTTCACCAAATCAACTCCTTGTAACTGGACCTGACCAACGTCTGCTCTCTCATTCACACACATGTACTCTGTTTTACTCCTGCTCACTTTCATTCCCCTGCTCTCCAAATCATATCTCCATATTTCCAAGCTCACTTCCACCTGCTCCCTACTCTCACTACAGATCACAATGTCATCAGCAAACATCATAGTCCAAGAGGACTCCTGCCTAACCTCGTCCGTCAGTCTGTCCATGACAATTGCGAACAGGAAGGGACTCAGGGCTGATCCCTGATGTAGTGCTACCCCAACTATGCAGAAGCGCCCCCTAGTGGGCCCGCCGGCGGGCCCAGCTCCTTTACGGCGATATAAAACATATTAAACATTAATGAATCTCCGAACAACAGCGCTTAAATCAAAATTTCCTATCCCATCTACATGCCTACCGAGTTTCAGCCGTCTACGTGCAGCCGATCGCGAGATATCCGGCTTTGAAGTTGACCACAAAAGTGCACCCCGCGAGGGGGTCTCCCGACATATCCGTTTACAAAACATATTTATGTTGTGAAATGTCTTAATGTTTTGTCACCTAAAAATCGTTTACTAATAAGGCTTTCATTTAAGACCTTAACAGCGTAGATCCGTTGTGGTTAAGTACCTTAAAAAGCTTGCTCACCTCACTGCAAAATTTTCCAAAATCCGCTTCCTGAATGAGACACTCCGACAAATCTGCCCCCTAAGCGTCACAGAAGCATTCTTAACGCTGATTTGACCCCTCATTACAAAGCTGCAGCGGTTCTGCTTTGATTTGAGTGGTTTTTATTGGTCTAAAGTGGGGTAGTGACTTTGAGTGACAGGTTTTACAACCTCTCCCACGGCGAGGTGCGAAGGGGAGGGGGGGAGGGTGAACCAATAAGCCCACAGAGACAAGCTGGCGCCTCAGAAGTGATTGAAAGCTGTTCTAACCAATAGTGTACATCCTTCCGAAGCTAGCCAGCCCTCATATGACATGATTGGTCAAGTATATTTTTAAATTGAGCCCTCGGAAACTGGCGCTTCATTTCCAATTTCGGCCGCTAGCATAGCAACATAAGCTAACCCTTTGCTAACCTAAGCTAAGCTCCCCAGAACACACTGTTCGGCGAAACTGAAGCAGCCATGGATTATTTTGTTCGTTTTTATGCGGATTGTGGATACTTTTGAACATAAACGGATTACTTTGTGTGGAATATATGAGCAATTTTCGGAATTTTCGCCAACCCGGAAGTAAGACGGTACACCGGCTACGACGCGATTCTACGTACTGTGAGTGACAATGGATAATTTTTCATAAGCGATATTGTACAAAATATATATTCTAATACTAAACATTAACTAAGCGTTAGATTATAAACAGTTTTAGAGCGTTTGAGTGCTGCAGCACTCTGTATCGTGTCGGATGCTACCGGAGTTGGCTACGGTAACCTAGCTTATGCTGTCGGACTATATTGGACATAAATATGATATCATAACGTTCATATTTGGACATGGAATTTATTCATTGGAATTTTCTGGTCTTTCTGTAATATGTGCAGCGTTGTTGTTTGAAATGGCTCATCGGTTTCGTGTATGGAATTTGTTAGCATGTTAGCTTGGTTGACTAAGGGTGTGTACCGGGTGTGGCATATTTAGACATGGGTGTGGTGCACTTGACATACCTTGGATAAAGCTGAATAACTTTTCAATGCTTGCATGGATTTGCTCCATTTTTTCTGTGTTGTTAGAAAAGACCCTAGCGAAATTTATTGTAATTTCTGATACCTAATTTGAATAACTATGTGAATATACATTCCAGTCATGTTCAAGTTCAAGTCAGCATTTGTGACATTCCTGGCATATTAGCATCTGCAATAGAGGCTCTAAAATAAACCAAATTATGTGAATATGATACTGAAGTGTATTAATATGTTCCCCCAACTGCCTACTTCAGTTTGAGCCATGAATGATAATTTTCCTATATGTACAACTTGAGATATCTAGTTTTAATGTGAACTATGTCAAAAATGTTAAAAATGGCCACCGGGCGTGCGAATCTGCAGTATAAGGTTAAACCTATCTGTCATTCCTACCACACATCTCACTGCTGTCACACTGTTCTCATACATATCCTGCACTACCCTCACATACTTTTCTGCTACTCCTGACTTCCTCATACAATACCACAGCTCCTGTCTTGGTACTCTATCATAAGCTTTCTCTAAGTCAACAAACACACAATCTAACTCCTTCTGTCCTTCCCTATATTTCTCCATTAACACTCTCAAAGCAAACAAAGCATGAGACAAAGACAAACAAAGACAGACTGAAGATGGCAGCGCGCGGTAGTGCAGCGGCTTCTCAAGCTCCCGGTAACTACAATGTTTTTAGTTGTTTATTTTGCGATTCTGAGCCAGACTTCACATGCCTTAAGCGTGTGAGTTATAAACAAGCAGAACTTTTTAAGTTTAAGGACAATATATCAACAACAGCGGCTACAATTGACAATAATCTCCGAGCCACGCTGGGTAGACTTCAGCTCCTCCGGACAGCGGCTCGTCCCAGCCAAACAAAGAGCAGGAGGAGGCGGTGTCAGCGGCTGCAGAAACGGGGGGTGCGCGGAGGAGTGCTAGCCAGGCTAAAGGCTAAAGCTAACCGACTCCCGATACCGTCTTTATTCCTGTCCAATGTCCGCTCTCTGGATAACAAACTGGACCTTCTGCGGCTGAGGATGAATGTTTCTGGGGAGATGAGGAATTGTGCGGTGATATGTCTTACAGAGACTTGGTTAAAGGACAATATTCCCAACTCTGCACTTCAGCTCACCGACCGGCAGCTCTTCCGAGCAGACCAGGACCAGTGCTCATCTAAAACACAGGGAGGAGGTGTGTGTGTTTATGTGAACAATCGCTGGTGCACAAACTGTGTAGTGGTAAACAGTCAGTGCTCTGAGGCTGCAGAACAGCTGACTGTAAAGTGCAGACCACATTATCTGCCCCGCGAGATTACGGCTGTGTTTATCATTGCTGTTTACATAGCACCGGATGCTAACACTAACATCGCACTGAAGGAGCTCCATGACAACATCAGCTCTCTTCAGAATAAGCATCCGGAGGCGTTCTACGTGGTTGCAGGTGATTTTAATCACGTACATCTTACTGACCGTCTCCCACGTTTTTTCCAACATGTGAACATTCCAACACGCGGAGACAATACACTAGACCGTGTCTACACCAACATCAAAGACGCATACAGAGCCGTACCCCTCCCCCACCTTGGGATCTCAGACCACATATCCATAATGATGGCCCCCGCTTTCCACCCCCGACTGCGACGCTCCAGACCCACAAAGAAGACCATCACAGTGTGGCCTAGCGATGCAGATGCTGTGCTGCAGGACTGTTTCGGCTGCACGGACTGGCAGGTCTTCAGGGACGCTGCTGAGAGTGAAGGGAAGCTAGACCTGGAGGAGTACACATCTGCTGTCTTCGGGTACATCAGCAAATGTGTAGAGGACATCACCACCACAAAGACCGTGACCTGCTACCCGAACCAGAAACCCTGGCTGAATGCAGAGGTGCGTTCCTTGCTGAAAACCAGGGATGCTGCCTTCAGGTCCGGTGACTCACTGGAACTCAGGAGGGCTAGAAGAGAGCTGGACACAGGAGTCAAAAGAGCTAAAGCTTCCTATGCTCAGAAAATCCAGGAACATTTTTCATCCCAGGATCCACGGAGCATGTGGAAGGGCATTAAATGCATCACAAACTACAAAATCAAAGATGCACAATGCCCAAATGACCCCTCCCTGCCAGAAGCCCTCAATAAATTATACGCCCGCTTTGAGGACCCAGACACCCCCCCCCTCCAGCACTAGACTCCCCCCCTCACCTGGAGAAGAACCCTTCAGCGTGACTCCAGTGGAAGTAAGGAGGACCCTCAGAAGGATCAACCCCCGGAAAGCTGCTGGCCCAGACAACATCCCCGGACGGGTACTATGAGAATGTGCCGGAGTGCTTTCAGATGTTCTAGCAGACATTTTTAATGCCTCCCTCACCCAGGCAGCTGTACCCACCTGCATGAAGGCTGCCACCATTGTCCCGGTAACCAAAAGCTCCACAGTGACCGGTGGTTATCGACCAGTAGCCCTCACACCGATAATTGCAAAATGCTTTGAAAGACTGGTCATGACACACATCAAAGCCACCATCAACGTCACTGTGGATCCACACCAGTATGTTTACAGGAAGAACCGGTCCACAGAGGATGCCATTTCTTCTGTGGTCCACAATGCACTCACCCACCTGGAGCAAAAGGATTCTTATGTACGTATGCTTTTTGTGGACTTCACATCAGCATTTAATACAGTGATTCCTCAAACACTGGTAAACAAACTTTACTCACTTGGACTAAACTCCTCCCTCTGCAACTGGGTCCTGGACTTCCTGACCAACAGGCCACAGTCAGTGAAGATCCACAACATCTCCTCCTCCACCATAACCCTCAGTACTGGCTCTCCTCAGGGCTGCATGCTGAGCCCCCTCCTGTTCACACTGCTCACGTATGACTGCTCACCTACCCATTCGAGCTGTCATATTGTGAAGTTTGTGGACGACATAGCAGTGGTTGGACGCATCACAAACAGCGACGAGTCCAACTATAGACAAGAGGTGGAACATCTGGAGAGTTGGTGCAGTGACAACAACCTCTGCATCAACGTGAGTAAGACAAAGGAGATGATTGTGGACTTCAGGAAGGGCAGTCACACACACACACCTGCATGTCGGAGGATCAGAGGTGGAGATTGTCTCCAGCTACAAATACTTGGGTGTTCTCCTGAGCAACAACCTCAGCTGGAGCAACAATACTTCTAGTCTGGTGAAGAAAGCACATCAGCGACTGTACTTCCTCTGAGGAGCATAAAGTGGCTGAGGAGCATAAAGGCTGAGGAGCATAAAGTGTAGGACAACCAGAATGAGGAACAGTTTCATTCCGGAAGCTGTGAGACTCATAAACCCCACCTAACAAACTCACTGCTCTGACACTGTTCAAGTCACTTTACTCACTATGATCACTTTATTTAACTCTGGTCACTTTACATCATGTTGTTGCTATTGTGGACTTACTGTTTTGCGCTTAAATTCTTCTAAAACATAGCGTCCATTACTGCTCTTTACTTTAAATTGTTTTTAGATAATTAATGTATATTTGTATTACCGGGACCTTGAGTATAAAAAATTTCGTTCCACCCCATGCAAATGTGATGTGAATGACAATAAAAACTCCTTGAATCCTTGAAGCATCTGTGGTGCACTTAGCTGGCATGAAACCATACTGCTGCTCACAGATCTCTACCTCTCCTCTAAGCCTAGCTTCCACTACTCTTTCCCAGATTTTCAGGCTGTGACTGATAAACTGTATTCCCCTGTAATTACTACAGCTCTGAACGTCACCCTTATTCTTGAAAATCGGCACCATTATGCTTTGTCTACACTCCTCAGGCATTTTCTGACCCTCCAAGATTCTGTTAAATAACCCAGTCAAAAACTCCACTGCTGTCTCTCCCAAACATTTCCATGCCTCCACTGGAATATCATCCGGTCCAACTGTCTTACCACACTTAATTCTCCGAATTGCAGCCCTTAGTTCCTCCTTGCTCACCTGAGGCACTTCCTGATTCACAATCTCTACCTCTTCTAACCTTCTTTCCCTTTCATTCTCTTGATTCATCAGTTCCTCAAAATACTCCTTCCACCTTCCCAAGACACTCTCCTCACCAGACAACACATTTCCATCTTTATCCTTTATCATCCTAACCTGCTGCACATCCTGTCCATCACAGTTCCTCTGTCTGGCCAATCTGTACAGATCCTTTTCCCCTTCCTTAGTGTCCAACATCTCATACAGCTTGCTATATGCCTTCTCTTTAGCTTCTGCCACTGCTCTCTTTGCCTTACAACACATCTCCTTGTACCTCTGTCTACTACTACTTCATCTCGCTGAAAATCCCAATTCTTTTTAGCCAACCGCTTTCCTCTCAAACTTTCCTGAACTTCCTCATTCCACTACCACGACTCCTTGTCTATCTTCCTCTGTCCTGAGGTCACACCAAGTACCTTCCTAGCCATATCCCTCACTGCATTTGAAGTCTCATCCCAGGTATCCAGAACACCACCACCATTACTCAGTACCTGCCTCACCTCATCCCTGAATTTTACACCACAGTCCTCATCCTTTAACTTCCACCACCTGATCTTAGGTTCCGCTCTCACTCTCTTCCTCTTCTTCACCTCCAAAACCATCCTACATATCACCATCCTATGCTGTTTAGCTACACTCTCCCCTGGTAACACCTTGCAATCACTAACCTCTTTCAGGTTTCGTCTCCTACAGAGGAAATAGTCGACCTGTGTGCATCTTCCCCCACTCTTATATGTTACCCTGTGCTCCTCCTTTTTCTTAAAGTAAGTGTTAACTACAGCCATCTTTATCCTTTTAGCAAAATCTACCACCATTTGTCCTTCTGTATTCCTTTCTTTAACACCATATCTACCCAACACATCCTCATCACCACTGTTCCCTCCACCAACATGTCCATTTAAACCTGCTCCAATAACCACTCTCTCTTCTTTAGGAACCTGCAAAACAACTTCATCTAACTTTCTCCAGAATTCTTCTTTCTCCTCCACATCACAACCTACCCGAGGAGCATAAGCACTGATGACATTCATCATCACCCCATCAATCTAACTTTACACAGATCACCCTGTCACTTACTCACTTTACCTCCACTACACTCTTACTAAACTCATCCTTCAGGATCACCCCTACTCCATTTCTCTTCCTGTCTACACCATGATAGAAGAGTTTGAAGCCACCACCAATGCTCCTGGCCTTGCTCCCCTTCCACTTGGTCTCCTGTACACACAGTATATCTATCTTCCTCCTCTCCATCGCATCAGCTAGCTCTCTCCCTTTACCTGTAATAGAGCCCACATTCAACGTACCAACTCTAACCTCCACCTTCATGCTCTGCCTCCTCTCCTTCAGCTTCAGAATCTTCTTCCCCCCTCTCCTCCTCCTCCTTGTCCCAACAGTAGTCCAATTTCCACTAATGCCCTGTTGGACAACAGCACCAGTGGCGGTCGTTGTTAACCCGGGCCTTGACCGATCCAGTATGGAATTTCTATTTTTGATCCGCATCATTTGATTTGGCGCAGTTTTTACACCAGATGTCCTTCCTGACGCAACCCTCCCTATTTATCCGGGCTTGGGACCGGCACTAAAATACACTGGTGTGTGCACCCTAGTGGCTAGGTTGACTGGCACAAATATCTCCCATGGGCGGAATATGCCTGGAATTCTATTGTACACTCCGCTACTAAACTCACGCCCTTTCAATGTGTATATGGTTACCAGCCTGTGTTTTTCCCCTGCGACAAGACACCAGCTGATGTTCCAGCCCTAGACCAGTCTACTTCCGCAGTTGGATCCCTCTCCATCTGTACGTTACAATACAATATCAATCAATCAATCAAATTTTATTTATACAGCGCTTTTTACAATAGTTGTTGTCACAAAGCAGCTTTACAAGTGCAGAGTCCTAGCCCCCAGTGAGCAAGCCAATACATCAATACGTTACACTGTGTTGTTCACACTGCAGTTTGTTGACTAACAAATCTTATTGAAATTCAGAAAGGACAGACAACTGACTGGAAAACAGCAAAATTACAGTAAAAACTTATTCTACACATTCAAAACAACCTGAGCACATACAGCCTCCTCTTGTGTGAAAATAGGGCAGTCATGGCCTGGCGGTTAGGGAACTGGTCTTGTGACCGGAGGGTCGTGGGTTCAATTCCCAGACAGGCCATGACTGAGGTGCCCTTGAGCAAGGCACCTAACCCCAACTGCTCCCCGGGTGCCGGGCTAGGGCTGCCCACCGCTCTGGGCACGTGTGATCCACAGCCCCCTAGTAATCACTAGTGTGTGTGTGTGTTCTGACTGCACAGATGGGTTAAAAGCGGAGGACAAATTTCAATTGGGGTGTAAAAATCACAATTGACAAAATATGGCACATTTCATTTCACATTTCAAAATAGAAACTCTGCTAGCCCTATAAGCTACACTGTAAAAAAGAAAAAGTTGAGAAAACTCAAAATTTCAAGGCAACTTACTGCACTCGATTTTTGAGTTTTGATCCCAACTCAAACTCTTAAGCTTTTAAGAAATTCACTCAGTTGAGCCAACTTATTTCTTGTTCCAATTATTTATTTTTCACAGATATATAAACTTCAGATTTTAAGTATTGCCTACAAATAATTCCAAATGATTCAAGTTATGCTAACTTACTATATCTTGTTCAGATAATTTTTCTTGCCCATGTATATAAACCTCAAAATCTAAGTTACATACCAGGAGTTCCAAGTTTTTTAAAGTTGTGTCAACTTATTATACTGTGGCATGGTGTGGGAGCAAAAGGCCACAGACAAGACCATTCTCACCTCGCAAGAAAATTGCCACTCACAGGCACAATTAGATCAAACTCGAGGCCTTAACTAACTTGGCCTTGCGCATGAAACACAGGGGGAGGTCATGAAGATGACAACGTTACACATACATGGAGGGGTAACTCGGATAATGCACATGTACATTAAAAAATGGACCGGGGTGACTTAACTAATAACACACAATTAATAATCAATAATATATAACACTATACAGACATAAACACCACATAATACGCAGTCAAGGGCTCATGGGTAATGACGTCACCCCGACGCTACAATATCTTGTTCAGATAATGTATATTTCCATACCTGTCAAGTGTCCCGTTTTGGCCGGGAAAGTCCCGTATTTTACCGCTCTGTCCCGGCGTCATCCCGTATTTTTATTTTCCAGTATTTTCCTGTATTTTCAGTTTTCAATTGTTTTTTTTTTAAAGCATTCATGTGCCGCTCCAAACAGAATTCTGTCACTAGCCTCGCGAGAACTGCTACCCAGACTACTGCAGGTGGCAGTTCTCGCGAGGCTAGTGACAGAATTCTGTTTGGCGCGGCACATGAATGCTTTAAAAAAAAAAACAATTGAAAACTCGCGGGTTTAGTCACATTTGTAGTTCAAAACATATTTGGGTTGTTTTTTCTTCACTTTTTGCCACTCCAAAGATGTTTTCGTCTCTCCTACAGCCTCGATTGCAGCTATATGCAAATAACCGATTATGCAAATTACGTGATACGCGATTACGTCAGATACGGGAAATGTCTCGTATTATTAAATACAAAACTTGACTGGTATGTATTTCACATATACATAAATCTCTAAATTCAATACTAAGAATAGCTAACTGAAGTTGGGTCATATAAGACAAAAGACAAAACACATTTGGACGTTAATATTCAGTTCAGAGTAGCGTAGGTCGCTGCTTGCTGCAGGTGAAATCCATTTCAAGTTGTCCGGAGTCAAATTCTGGCAGAAATCGCAAACCCCGCCCCGTTCTCAACTAAGGAGTCAAATTGAGCATGCGCAGAGGAGTTGGCCTGGCCTTAACTAGGGTTCAACTACAATTTGTATGTTTTGACAATGAAGGTTGTAAGGTCAGATCAACTTTTAACAAGAAACTCAATAAAGTAAGCCGATCTAATTTTATGGTGCAATTAATTATTTTTGGCTCAGCTAAACTAAAAATCATAGTAAGGTGAGCAATTTTATGTTCTGTTTTTTACAGTGTAGTCTTGATATCCTATATGGTATAAGAATGCAAAAATGCTAAACAAAAAATTGAATAATATGTCAGAATGTATGTCAGTGTGCAGGATTACAGCAGAGAACACATTTCTGAATTACATACATGTTTTCTCTATGAAATATTTGAAAGATTACAGTTTTTCTTAGTCGATTTGGTTCATTTCTCAGATCAGAATTGATATTCTCAAAACTGTTCATTCAGTCTCCACATCTCCTTGTCACTTGTGCACATCATAATTGCATTTCTCCTTGTGTTTAACATTTTGCAAATGCTTTTGTACATATTGCAAATGGACATGGACAGTTGTCTGTTGTTTTTTTACAGTCAAACAATACAGTCAAACAATATTGCTGTACAAGTTTGATTCCAGTCCAATTTCTTGCTATCAGTCTCCCACATACAGTCATGTGTAACTTTGACTCGAGTGTAACTTTGTGTTCCATGTAAGTTTGTATGTGTGTAACATGCATTTGATATACCACAGAATGTGCAACGTTCTTGAAATCAAAAGCCTAGCTAGTTTCCACCAGAATATACAGTCTGCAATATACTGACTGTGACTTATAGTTGCACTGACAACATGACTAAGTATTTTTCATAATAAATAAGTCTTGTTCATAGGCAATGGCACACAGACTAGATATTCTGATGACACTGACAAATTGATTGACCTAAATATTTGATTTTGGGGCAAAAACAAAGAATTTTGAGTGAAGTATGTGCTTTGCAGGTATTTCATTGAGTTTTGCTGTTTGCACTAACTGTTTTGAGAAATGCACTAGTTGTGATGCCAATGTAAAGCATGGTGTGAGAAATGAACCAAATCAACTGAGAAAAACTGTAAAGACACAGTTGTTCTTCCAATATTCAGCTGCACCCAGCGACCAGCTTCAGCCAGTGTGAGACCATGACTTACATGTAAAACATGGTCCACAATTGTTGCCCTTACTGTATTTCACTGTTTTGTCCTCAGCCTTACACCACACTGCAGTGTTTAGCGTCTATAAATGTTTGCCAATTAAGGTAAAGGTTCATGAGAAGAATGAATGAATATTTCAATTTATATAGCACCTTTCAGGATACCCAAGGCGCTTTACAATTGATTACACAGCTACAAATCTCAGACAACCAATCACACACCGGTGAGAAGCGGCAGCCAATTGCGCACAGCATACTCTCTACTGGGGTCCACAGCCCCCTGGGGGACTGAATGGGGTGCAGGAAGGGGAGAGAGAGGACAGACCCTAGTGGCAGAGCACCATCCACCACTGGGCATACAAGCACACACACTCAGACAACAACTTGTTTTATTGAACAGAGAGAGATAGACAGACACACTCAGGGAGAATTTGGGACTGCCAATTTACCTAACCTCCATGTTTTTGGACTGTGGGAGGAAACCGGAGACCCCGGAGGAAACCCACACAAACACAGGGAGAACATGGAAACTCCACTCAGATAGGGACTTGAACCCAAGACCCCAGTGCTGAGAGGCAAACGTGCTAACCACCAAGCCACCGTGATGCACCGCTGACCTATGGTTGAGACCATTGGTTGATCTAAGCCTTCACCAATTCCCTTTCTTACTGTAACTGAATGTTCACTTGCAAACAATTTAATCAAATTAGGATAAATTACCAAAATGTAACAAAAAATAAACTAAATAAATGAATGTAAAATGATGCCTTAGAGATTATGACAATATGTTCAGCACTTTTGCATGTAATGACCTAGGCGATGACCTAAAGACTAAATGTTTTGGAGGGTAAGACAGACAGACAATCCAAAAGACAATCCATACAACACATTTTGATAAACATGACATAATCAACTCATAATGTAAAAAACAACAGACAACTGCCCATGTCCATTTGCAAAATGTACAAAAGCATTTGCAAAATGTGAAACACAATGAGAAATGCAATTATGATGTGCACAAGTGACAAGGGGATGTGGAGATTGAATGAACAGTTTTGAGAATTTCAAATCTGATCTGAGAAATGAACCAAATCAACTGAGAAAAACTGTAATCTACTATAATAAACTACCCGGTACAGCTGTAGCTCGACTTTTGGAAGGTCCTAGAACTCTTAGCTAGTTACACACTAACCTTGGTAGTTTACTGTGTGTGAAGTCTGCATTATCCCTCCACCATGTTTCATGATTCATATCCTTCTTTTTCTTAGTTGTTCCTACTCTATTCCTTTATCAGCAGCTCCTGAGCTCTGAGGTTATGGCAATATAACACACATCCAGTTGTACTCTAGGTTTATTATGTACAACTTGTTATGTACACCTATCTAGTAATGTTTCATTCATATCTAGTAATGTTTCATTCATATGTTTGCCATGCATTTGGTTGTGGATTTTACAGCATGCTGTATGCATTATACAGGATTGTGCAACTCCTACATATTGGACAGCTTCTAATACCCAACAGCTATTTACACCAGGTTTAAAAATTCTTGACTGGCTGAAAATTCCAGGATTGTAAAGCCCCAACCACCCACCTGAGCTATGCAGTCATGTTATTGGAATGCTAGACTGGCTTGAACTGTCTGAGTCTGGACAGACAGCAGGTTCCACACTGCCAGCTGGGTGGTTGACACCAAACAGCAGTCTCCCCCTCACGTTGGCTGCTCAGTCAATGTCTGATTCTTCGATCAGCTTCAAGCAAAAGGAAACGGGATTTTTTTTCTCCATCCGTCCAGATTCCACCTTCATCTGTCCAGATTCAGTCATGGCCTGGTGGTTAGGGAACTGGTCTTGTGACCGGAGGGTCGTAGGTTCGATTCCCAGACCTGAGGCCATGACTGAGGTGCCCTTGAGCAAGGCACCTAACCCCAACTGCTCCCCGGGCGCCGGGCTAGGGCTGCCCACCGCTCTGGGCACGTGTGCACCACAGCCCCCTAGTAATCACTAGTGTGTGTTTGTGTGTGTTCTAATTGCACAGATGGGTAAATGCGGAGGACAAATTTCGATTGGGGTGTAAATTCACAATTGACAAATATGGCACATTTCATTTCATTTCATTCCATCTTCAACTGTCCAGTCGTGCTGCTACTTTGTGCACTGATGACGTGATTCACTGTTTTTCTCTGACGTGGTCTTCATCTGTAGCAGCCTGTTTGCATCACAGTCAGTGTCAGTTTTGCTAGGATTACCCCTCTCCACAGATTTGCTAATTCAATACAAAATATAGTTTCTGTTAGACGTTTCCATATTTAACATGAACATGCAACAGACAGTAGTCAATACATATGCACAACAAACTTTATGCACTACAAAAGCCCTTACAATAAACTACATAAACCACTGTGATAGACTAAACCATTAAGTACAAGACAGGGGTCCAGACAGTAAAAAGGTGCAGTTGGTTACCACACTACATGTGCAAGCTGATAACTGCTAACAGACCTTAGCAACTTTAACATTATTAGAGAAGCATAAGTATGTACAGAAGAGAACTAAGGTCACAGTTCAGGTCCAGACAGGAGGGTTGGTAATAGTCTTTGTAAGGGATGAGAGAAAAAGTGGACTTTCTCTAGAAAGCGTTTCTGCTAAATCTTTTAAATCCACAGATGTTGGAGACCTAATCAAGGTCAGGACCCTAGTCAGGTCTGATTATGCCATTCTCAGTAAACCCTTAAAACAGGTCTGTGTGAAAAGCTGGTGAAGACCACTGGAAGACGCTCGTGTCAACACTCGTGCTACATCTGAGCTTGCTAAGATCACTCAGTCTGCTCTTTGCAACTCTCAGCTGAGCACTAACAGATGGCAGAAGGACCGTCAGACCTGATTCTTACCTCACAGTCATGTGACATGTTGAACTGTGGGATCTGTGTGGAGGTGTGGGATCTGTGTGAAGGTGTGAGATCTGTGTGAAGGTGTGAGATCTGTGTGAAGGTGTGGGATCTGTGTGAAGGTGTGGGATCTGTGTGAAGGTGTGAGATCTGTGTGAAGGTGTGGGATCTGTGTGGAGGTGTGGGATCTGTGTGAAGGTGTGAGATCTGTGTGAAGGTGTGGGATCTGTGTGGAGGTGTGGGATCTGTGTGAAGGTGTGAGATCTGTGTGAAGGTGTGGGATCTGTGTGAAGGTGTGGGTGTGCCTTAGAATCCGAGGTTACATTAAGGGCTAATATCAGCTATTAGTGCTGGCAGTACAAAAAAGAAAATCCATGAGAATTATATCTCTGGAAACCTACAACCAAACACTTGGCTTGATATGGATTGATATGGTCTGATATGGATTGATATGGTCTGATATGGATTGATATGACCTGATATGGATTGATACAGCTTGATATGAATTGATATGGTCTGATATGGATTGATAAGACCTGATATGGATTGATACGGCTTGATATGAATTGATATGGTCTGATATGGATTGATATGGCCTGATATAGATTGATATGGATTGATATGGCCTGATATGGATTGATATGAATTGATATGGCCTGATATAGATTGATATGGATTGATATGGCCTGATATAGATTGATATGGATTGATATGGCCTGATATGGATTGATATGAATTGATATGGTCTGATATAGATTGATATGGATTGATATGGCCTGATATGGATTGATATGAATTGATATGGCCTGATATAGATTGATATGGATTGATATGGCCTGATATAGATTGATATGGATTGATATGGCCTGATATGGATTGATATGAATTGATATGGTCTGATATGGATTGATATGAATTGATATGGCCTGATATGGCTTTTATTCCATACTATTTCTGCTTCCTATTATCTCGTCTGGTCTCTTTTATTGTGCAAATAAACAATGAACAATTATTAAGTTTATTATTTATTCCATTGTTAAAACCCTTGCTGTGCATTGAGGACCCCTCCCCTTCCCCTCACTAACACCCTGCTCTATGGTGGGATTCATGGATGCTCCTCCTGTTTCCATAGCAACGTTGCTGTTGAAGAGAAGCTGGATGCTGAGTGTTTCCCAGGTGATCATGGTGCGAATAATAGCATGTGCGCAAATACACACATGCATGCACGTGTGCGCACACACACACACACACACACACCACAATTGTTATGTCACACAAGTTGCTGTCTTTATCTACAGTTATGAAATGAAAATGTGCCATATTTTGTCAATTGTGATTTTTACACCCCAATCGAAATTCGTCCTCCGCTTTTAACCCATCTGTGCAGTCAGAACACACACACACTAGTGATTACTAGGGGGCTGTGGATCACACGTGCCCAGAGCAGTGGGCAGCCCTAGCCCGGGGAGCAGTTGGGGTTAGGTGCCTTGCTCAAAGGTGCCTCAGTCATGGCCTGTCTGGGAATCGAACCCACGACCCTCCGGTCACAAGACCGCCAGTTCCCTAACCGCCAGGCCATGACTGTCATACAGCTATGTAAATACAAAACCAGTCCAACCTGTTGCCTTGATTATCCTAATAACCAGTTATAATGTGTGGTCTGAGTTATCCTAAAGGTCAGTTATAACCTGGTGAAATTGTTATATGTATTAATGATGAAACAGAGACATATGTCAGATAATACTCAAGTTATTAAAAAGGTCTTAGATTTAACACCTTTTAAAAGAGGTCCTGATGCCAATTTTACGAGCCCTGACATCACTACTGCTCTGATGCTCTGCTGGCTACACACAGCTATTACACACACATCCTTCTATGGTGACAGCTGAACTGCAAAAGTGTACAAATTTTAGAATTCAATTTGTTTGTTTTTGTGCCGTGGTGCTCTTTTAAACCATGCATGAGTAACCGCTTTAAACTAGCTTCAGAACCACAGCTGGTTATTACCACCTCTCCCAGCCATGCATGTACATGGATGCACACTAACACACACTCACGCGCACACACACACACACACACACACACACAGATTCACTCATGCAAACACTCCTCCACCACATACGCTCAGCTTCCGACCAACAGACCATCACTCGGGGTCCGTGAGTGGTTCACAGACTCATCCCCCACAGCGGAACGCCACTCTGGGGACTGCTGGCATTTGCCCGTGACGCACATGCCCAGCTGTAATCCAGACGCGGTGACACTTTGTCATTCATAGCTGAAGGATTGCATGGGAGGCCCTTTTCAACAGTGCAATTAGCTTCTCTCAATCAGAGCTAGTGAGACAAAAAAGCCTGACCACAGAGGTTTAAGTGCTCCTATTCAGAACGCCACTGCACACACTCCCCCTCCCCCTGGCCCCTCCCACCGGCCCCCAGTTCACTTTCTCTCGGAGTTTCTAAAGTGCGACGGTGACTGTACGGTCCCATTTCCTGTTGGCCTTGCCGACACACGAGTTGTAGTGTGTTGCACTACGCAAACGAGATGGCATGAATGGAGTTCTAAACCTGCTTCAGGTGCCCCGTTAATGCACATGGACTGCAGGGTCCCCCACTCAGGCTGACGGATAAAGAGATAATTGATGGTTTGTGAAGTGGAGATTGCTCGTGCGGCCAATAGCTGTTGGGTGATTATTAAGGAAAATGCAAAAATATTCAGATATGCCCAGATACTGCAGTCAAATTTGACGGCTCGCTCTTCCTCTTTGTTTTAAACCTTGTTGGGCTCACAGAAGAAGGGACAGTTGAAGGACTCGTGAAGTGGAGACTGCAGAGAGTTTCACTAATTGTTGGGAAATAATTGGGGAATGTTAGAAATTCATTTTAATCCCTCCTTGTTCAGGGACATTAAAGACTGGAAGGGTGCATGTATCTGTCAAAACATTCCAGATGGGAACATCTCCATATATGATTCAGTGTCAGGTCTGCCAAAAATGTATAAGCGCCTTTTCGAAGTTCTGGTTCCTCTTGAGGTGTCTTTCATTCTATCTCATGGAGCTCTACCTTGCCATGGTTGTCCTCAGCTTGCTCAAGACGGGCATTTTTGGCATGGCTATGACAAAATAGTTGGGGAAATACCCTTAAACGGAACTGAAGTGAATAGATGTGAATTCACATGAGTTAAATAACATCTCCCTGCTGTCTCAGCATAGACTTTGGTTTGTAATAAATGAATTGCTTTGGAACTTTTGCAGGTAACCTAATATTTTCTCAGAAGATCTGAGGCATCCATTAGTCTACTGTAGGGCACTACTGATTTAAAATCTGATTTCTGTTCTCAACGTATACCATTGGCATGTAGTCTAACAAAATGCCTGAATAATTATTGTTTTGCACATAAAAGAAGGCTTCTAGTAGCAAAATAAATAATAGCAATATTTAAAAATGCTATTTGATATCCACATCCTGACATGCAGTTCAGAGGGCTGTGCAGCAGTATGTCATTTAGAGACTGAAGAATCTCACGTCTTAATCACATCCTGCAGGCTCAAGGGCGTCATCTCGGTGTTCCCACTCTCTTTTCAGATTACAGTTGAGCTTCTTGGCCCAGTTACCTTGGCAACCTGCCAAATGTAAGTGACAGCACAGAATCCCGTTGTCACTGGTGACGAGGTGTTAATTGAGATTAGAGGAGAGCGGGTTGGGGGGGGGGGGATTGCAAGACAGAGAGAGAGAGACACAGTGAGAAAGACAGAGATAAAGAGAGAGGTAGAGAGAGAGGTAGATAGAAAGCAGACAGGAAGTGAAAAAGGTTAAAGGTCTATAGCACTAATAAGAATAACTCAGAGTCTGCTGAGCCTGTGAAGAAAGTTTCAGAAGTTGAGTTTAGTTTAGTCTAGAAACGTCATGCTTGGTTACTTTAACTGTATTTGCCTCCGTTTAGGTTCTCATTTGTCTTCACTCCAGCAGGAAGTCTACGCAATGTTATCTACTTCATATAGATACAGTATTTAAGTATTTAAAGTGTATTTGTACCCAGTCAGGGGATATGAAATATGACATTGATATGGAAGGACCAAGGGAACAAAGGGTAACAGACACAGGGACAGTACCAAAGAGGAAGACAGACACAGGGACAGTACCAAAGAGGAAGACAGACACAGGGACAGTACCAAAGAGGAAGACAGACACAGGGACAGTACCAAAGAGGAAGACAGACACAGGGACAGTACCAAAGAGGAAGACAGACACAGGGACAGTACCAAAGAGGAAGACAGACACAGGGACAGTACCAAAGAGGAAGACAGACACAGGGACAGTACCAAAGAGGAAGACAGACACAGGGACAGTACCAGACACAAAGAAAGTTCACCCTAGGATGTCGGCTGCCGGGCAGCAGGATTCCTCCGCATGGGGAACATCTAGACGTCCTTGGCTGCAGGGCTGACTGGGTCTGGGGTGGAGTCTGAGACACTAGGGGGCGCTCCTTACCCTCCATACCACTCTCCTCCAAGTGCTCCAACTGCTTGTACCTAGGAGTCATTGTCTCCATTTCCTCTAGCTCAGAAGGAAGCTCAAAAAAGCCTCAGAGAAGCAGGTCCCCCTCTTCCTCTGAGCTATACTTGAGGTTGGGGGGGGGGGGTGTGCCTCAGGGTTTGAGTACTGATCCTCCCCCTCAGGGCACTCTGGCCAAGAGCACCCCTGAAGAGCAGACGTGCTCGGGACGTGGATCCATCTTTCGGACGAAGTACCCCGAGCTGACAGCGCTAGGTAGGGCTCTGTGAGTGGGCTGTTCTCTTTGAGCTTCCTCCCCCCATTTCTTCATTTTACAGAATGGGGCCGGTGTTTTGCTGCAGGAGCAGCTGGAGGCTGTGGTGCCTCGGGGGGAGATCTTGCTGCTTGTGTGCATGCTCTGCTTGTCGCTGGCAGGGAAGGATCTCCTGTGCTTCATCCCCAAGGCAGCCACTGACGGAGAGATGGGCACCCTGATCCCTCAGTGCTCCGTGTAGCTGCAGCAGGATGCGGAGACGCTTGCTTTCAGTTTTAACACTTTATTTCAAGTAAACACGAAGGAGCCCACAGATGAGGCGTAGAGGGTTAAATACTGACACAAATGAAACACACACGCTTAAATGCACTAATGATAACTACACACAGGTGCAGCACATGACACTAATGAGATGAGACAGGTGAAATGGATAACACACACACACACACACACACACACACACACACAGAGAGTGATGAGGCAAACGCATGAGGAGAACCATAATCAGAGTCAGGGTCACGGTTCAGGCTCATATCACCAACACACACTCATAATAAAGTAGGCAAAAGGAAAACTAGGCAGACTAAACAGACCATTAACTAGAAGATAACAAACAGGCAGAGTTTACACAGTCACAAGAAAAGATATCAGACTAACTCATAACACTCACATGACTATATGCAATCAGTGCAGTCAATATATTCAATACCAAACACTGAACAAGACAAAGAACAGGGTTTAAATACACTGGACTAACAAGGGAAACAAGTAGAAACAGGTGGGAATGATAATCATGGGGCGGAGTTACTAATGTCATTGGAGTGGCAGGAGAAACACATGGGGAACCAAAACATAGACATAGTTGGGGCGGAGCTAGCCGTGACACACACACACACACACACACACACACACACACACACACACACACACACACAAGCACACAAGGGAGGTGTCAAGATATCCTGTACATAACTATACAACTATCTTGAACAAAACTCTGCAACAGGTATGATGCCACTATTCTGTCCCAACATCCTTATTAATTCTGGGTCTGAAGCACAAAGTAAAGGAAACATACTTTAAATGATCTGTCTCCTAAAACAGGCAACCAAAGCCATATGTTATCATAAGTATCTAAGGGTCGTATAGGCATGCTCAAGGAGCATGATACAGTTAATTGATATAGTTAAATCCTCCTGATTAGCTGCTAGCACTGCAAGCCTTTGGCACCAAATGATGACATCATTGTCCACCACATTTTGTCCTCTCAGGGGAAGTGTCTGTGGAACAGAGTACATACTGGACAAAACGCTATTGAGGTGAGCATAAAATGCAGAATGTAAAATGACATTTGATTCACTTATCTGAGTTACATTTATTGGTGTAAATGATTTTGCACTGTTTTCCAATAGTGTGACAAAGCATGTTGATTATTGAATAAAGTGGAAATCTTCATGTGTTGTTGTGGGGAAATAAAGAGGCACTTCACATTCTTTAGTTGATTTAATTTCTGAAAACATGCACTGTGTAGCCTATTTTCATAATATGCTAATTTATGACCTACAGGGGTTGAACAATGAAACTGAAACACCTGGTTTTAGACCACAATAATTTATTATGGTGTAGGGCCTCCTTTTGTGGACAATACAGCATCAAGTCCTGCACAGTGGTCAGAGGGATTTTAAACCATTCTTCTTGCAGGATAGTGGCCAGGTCACTATGTGATGCTGGTGGAGGAAAACGTTTCCTGACTCGCTCCTCCAAAACACCCCAAAGTGGCTCATTAATGTTTAGATCTGGTGACTGTGCAGGCCATGGGAGATGTTCAACTTCACTTTCATGTTCATCAAACCAATCTTTCTCCAGTCTTGCTATGTGTATCATCCTGATACACGGCACTGCCTTCAGGATACAATGTTTGAACCATTGGATGAACATGGTCCTCCAGAATGGTTCTGTAGTCCTTGGCAATGACGTGGCCATCTAGCACAAATATTGGGCCAAGGGAATGCCATGATATGGCAGCCCAAACCATCACTGATCCATCCCCCTGCTTCACTCTGGGCAACAGTCTGGGTGGTACGTGTCTTTGGGGCTTCTCCACACCGTAACTCTCCCGGATTGGGGAAAACAATAAAGATGTTTCATATTGTCCACAGCCCAAGACTTGCATTCCTTGCACCATTAAAACTGACGTTTGGCATTGGCATGTGTGACCAAAGTTTTGGATATAGCAGCCCGGCTGGGTATATTGACCCTGTGGTGCTCCCGATGGACAGTTTTGGTGGAAATAGAAGAGCTGAGGTGCACATTTAATTCTGCCATGGTTTGGGCAGCCATGGTTTTATGTTTTTTAGATACAATCCAGGTTAGCACCCGAACATCCCTTTCAGACAGCTTCCTCTTGCGTCCACATTTAATCCTGTTGGATGTGGTTTGTCCTTCTTGGTGTTACGCTGACGTTACCCTGGATACCGTGGCTCTTGATACATCACAAAGACTTGCTATCTTGGTCACAGATGTGCCAGCAAGACGTGCACCAACAATTTGTCCTCTTTTGAACTCTGGTATGTGACCCATAATGTTGTGTGCATTGCAATATTTTGAGCAAAACTGCTCTTACCCTGCTAACTGAACCTTCACACTCTGCTCTTACTGGTGCAATGTGCAGTTAATGAAGATTGGCCACCAGGCTGGTCCAATTTAGCCATGAAACCTCCCACACTGAAATGACAGGTGTTTCAGTTTCATTGTCCAACCCCGGTATGTCTAATAATTGGGATATTTGCATATGGCCATATTTAGATGGTTGTAAGGTTTTGTTTCCATATAAACTAGTGCTCCGCATATGTTCATCTGAAAGTATTACAATTGATCAATACATCTGCAATGCTAGATAACATGACTGCACCACTAGATAAAGTGAGGACTCTGTGTTTTTGTGGTAAATGCCTCTCCTAATATGTGAGGTTGTGATAGGTGATCTGCTTCAAACTGATCACATCAAACCACCACTCAAATGTAAACACTATGTAAAGCAGCTGTCCCAAAGATGTTTCCTTCCCATTCTGTACAGTTCATACCACAAGACTGCATTGTTTTTTCTTTTTAATATAATCTGAGTCTTACCACATTAATAAGTTGCTTATTTTTGGTTTGACAGCTGTTGGATGGCTTCTTGTATGCCTTTCATAAAAGCAATGTAAAAACATACGAAAGATAGAAGACAACAAATTTGCTTTTGGAAATGTTGTAACCTATGGAATAAGTGTAATGTTAAAAAAAGGTTTACACTAAATAATTTGGATGGCTGAATGACGTGAAACAAACCATTTTCTTGTTGCTTCTTATTTGAGCATCGTAACACATTTCTGAGGTCACATACATATTTCATGGGAAATGTAAGAAATATAAACTCATAAACATCACAATGGTTCTGTGCATCAAAGGTAGATGACTTTGCATCTGAAGTTGAAGAACCAATACATGTTTTCATATGGATATGTTTTTATTAGAAATTACACACATTCATCTTGTGCTCTGAAAACTGTACAATCAAAAATAAAATGAAAAGACAGAAAAGTAAAAGAGGTAAGCAGGTGGGATTTTGATCACCTGTACTGTGCAAGACTGAAACAAGAGGGAAGATTATTGCCACATGGGCTTACAGACATAGTTACATAAACAGGACAATACAGAGGAACAGTTGTTCAACAATCAGGGGGCATCAAGTAGAAAACCAAAGGTATTTTCCTGAAACACTATATTCTATAATTCTTTATATGTAATATCTCTATATTTCTTTTGATCACAGGTCTCAAAGTCATGTGCTTTCATCCACCACCATTTAATGGAGAAAGAATCTTTGATAATTGCTAATGCAGAGTCCTTATACACAAATGTGTCCATATGCTCTATAAACATGGTACAAAATTCCAAAAATAAGGAAAACCTGCCATCGGATCTGACATCGGCCTTGCTTGAGCATCAAGCATCTGTCATCATATTGCACAGTTGTCTTTCACTCTGTCTGCACAACGTGAGAGTCTGTTTGTAGTCTCTGCAGTTGGTACTGTGGAAGTTTGATGGAGTTCAGAAGAGGGCGAGAACAGCCTCGGTTAACGTGCCCGAGGTGCCTCAGGGCCCAGTACTAGGGCCTTTGAGGTTATGTTTTTTCTTTTTAACTAGTTCGCAAGGCTGTAGAAAGAGCTGGTAGGAGAAATGGAGGAAACACAAAGATATATGATCCTGTGGGGTGTTCAGCAGAGAACCAGCTGTGTGTTTTATTCTCATCGTGTCCACCGGAACACAGGCCCATCTTTCAGTACCCAGAATGCACTGGGGATGCTCCAGGCGATGCTGCTGTGTCATGCAAGAGGGCATGTTGTTGGTTCAAGCATCTCTGTGAGGCCCTGCCTCCAATTCCTCTCTTATGCACTCTCTCATTACATGCTTGATGCTGTTTTGGGGAATTGATGAAAATGTATCATACGGGACCGAAAAACATTATCAAAAAAAAAGAATAAAGAAACAAACTCCTCAGTAGTGATAAAGACAACAAAAAATATGGCTAACAAATTACAACAACAAAAAGCAATTACAAAAACAATATTCAAAATAGTAATGACAATACATAATAAGAATGATAATTGCAACAATCATGTTCAGCTCTGACAGTCCTATTCAACCTTGCTGAGTCGAGGAAAGTTATGCTGGGAGACTCTGAAGAGAGTTCAGTGGAAGAGTCCATAATAAGCTCTGAAAAAGCAGCTCTACGCAAAGCGATTAAAACCAACAACCACAGCGTAAACGGTTCGCAGACATGCGTCCTTCTACAACAGGTTGAAAACACCCCAGGGGCTGCTGGGATTCCACTCGCCACTTGTCCTTCTCCCCTGGCTGGAGGAGAGATGCTGGACGAGGGCCCAGGGAGAGGCCCCAGGGAGAAGCCCCAGGGAGAAGCCCCAGGGAGAGGCCCCAGGGAGAAGCCCCATCCAGGCAGCTGAGCCACTGGTCAGCCCTCCGGCCGGAGGGCCCGGCCATACAATGCTGAAGTCGAAGGAAAAACTGAAAAGGCACAGGCATGAGACACCTCTCCTGGACCGGACGGAAGAGTTATGAGAGAACCTCTCGAAGGAACAACTGGAACCTTTTTGTGCTCAGAGGAGAACCAAACCCAATCTACCATATCTCACCTCCTTCTCATCCACACTGACATTAATGCTACTCCCTGACTGGCTAACTGGTGAAGCTGGAAGAAACATAAATCGATACTACACAAGCTTACACCTCTCTTTCCTTCCCTCGCTCTCCTGCAATTCCTGTCTCCTTACTCTCATTACTCTTTGGATGTGTGGACATGGTTTTTGGTTCTCTTCTTTCTATCTTTCTCTCCTCCTTATACCCTCTCCATCCTCTGCTCCTCAATTTCCTTCAGATCCTGTCTTCCTTCTCTTTCTCTCCCTCTTTCCCAAACCAAAATGAGCCAAGGGTGTACAAGGTCTGGTCACCGAAGCTCTCATACTTCTGTCTGCAGGTCAATGATGTCCTGGCCCACCAGAGGGATAGTGGCCCCTGCCTTCTCCCACTCTACGGTGGGCAGCTCCAGGGGGGATGCCTGCAGTGGCTCCAGGTCCTTTCGGACCCATGCTGGTGGTGAGGTCTGGGACCTTGGCATACTCTCCCAGGAACGCTCTCCTGGGGCCTGCTTGTCCTGACATCGCAAGAGAGAGACAGAAACAGTTAGAGAGTAATCAGCAGTAGCAGTGCATCATGGTTAAATGTGTTTTAAAGAAGCGCTTTGAGCGCAGTCATATAACGGCCACTGGCCAGCAATGGTTAGCACCGTGAATAGCGCACATCTGATATGGGCTGTGGACGAGACTAACAAGAAACTTACGCTGTGGCTGGTTTTGTCGCTTCCTGCAGAAGACACGCTCCACCTCACAGACTGCAATGAAGGGAAAATAAATTATTTTAACCATCTTTACAGAAAACACACATAATTTCAGTATGCCAGATCTAAAGAGCTATGGTGAGGTCTTTCCCTCAATCTCTATCTACAGCTTCTTCTTCCAACCCCTCTAACCCTCCTGTTTCATCTCGGCTTCTCTCTGCAGGAGCAGTTTAAGATGAAACAGAATGAAGACGTGAATAAACATGAGCGTGCAGTTCCGGATGCCTGATGGAAGGACTGGCCTGCCTCCCCTCTGAGTGGCACTGCTAATTCCAGCCTGCAGTCTGACAGAACTGGGTCTTCATGATAAACACGGTTTCTGATGCAATCCTCAACACTATACTCAACGTCTCATCACCCAACACCATTCGCTACTACTCAAAATGTTTGGATTCGACACAGTCTAGATGTTTGTGACTCACCTTGCTGTCAGAAGCAGGTGACTCTCTGTCCTTCTCAGCATGATGTAATTTCCTGTTGAGGTCTTGGAACATGTTCTGATGGCGCTTGCGTGTGTGCATGATTTTCTGCAAAAACAACAAAGAAAAAACCATTGCCTTCAGTTACAAATAATCAAAAGGCATCTTATATTAACAACTCTCACTGAGCTAACAATAGCTTCTTACTGCATAATCTCTCTCTTTTTAAAATTTATTTATCAGCTTTTATTGTATTTTATAATCAGCTGTAAATTAATGTTACAACACAACTGGGCATATTGATGGTTTATTCTACAAAAGTAGAACCCAAACAGGCTAATGTCCTGTTGCCTTCGTAAGGTGTGCAAGTGTGCTAGCAGTGTGCAGGAGGGTCATGGTACTTACCTCAAAGTCTAGCTCAGCATAACGGGACTTCTGTCTCTGTAGGGAGGGAGTCGGAGGGCAGGAGAAGAGGGAAAGAAGAAAGGACAAATATGAGTGAAATACAAAGGACAAATATAGATTAAACCACAGGACTGCTGTTCATGGGCTTTTAACTCTGTTGAAGCTGGACATTTGAAGACTCCTCCTCTTTTACTGAAAGAAAACTGTCTGATTTTGTCGCGCAGCCGAGCACTTACCCCCTCACTGACTTCCAGAGAACTCATGGACAGCGTGGAGATGGTCTCGCTCTTTGACATCATGGAGTTCATGGAGTCGAAGGTGTCCCCCAGGATGCTGGTCATGTGACTCTCGCTGGAGATGTTGTGCAGGTTCTGGACGGGCGAGTCGCGCTCGGAGTAGGAGACGCTGGAGCGGTCGGTGGGCAGGGTCTTGGTGGCGTAGGCAGCCTGTGGCTCGGCGAAGCCTCCACCCAGGTGCACCAACCGCGCCTGCGGTAGCTGCTCCACGCTGATGTTGTACTTGGCGGTGGAGGCAGCCTCGTCCTTGGGCTTGGTGCGCAGCGTGGACGTGGTGTTGGGCAGGAGCATGTAGCCACCGGCGTCGGGCACCACGCCCTCAGCCGGCCCGCGGGCCAACTCGGCATCCAGCTGCTTGAAGATCTCGCTGTCGCACACGTAGACGGGCTTGCCGCAGGTCGGGTCGGCACCACCACGCTTCTCCCGCCGCAGGGTCAGCGTGTGGCTGGAGTAGTCAGGCACGGCCTGCGTGTGGATCTTCCCGCTGGGGTTGGATGGCAGTGTGTGGAAATTGGGGCCCATGGGCAGGGGTAGCTGTGGAGGGGGCATTTTCTCTTCAGAGGGGCTCTTCATACCACCTGAAGCAGGACAGGAGAGGAAGACGTACGGTGAGAATACGCATGACTTAACACGCTCTGAGTGCAATAAACACGTGTGTATGAACAAGTGTGTGTGTGTGTGTGTGTGTGTGTGTGAGGGAGTGTGTGAAAAATGATAACAAAAGAGCAAGTTGTTTATCTCACCTGGTCTCTTGGAGTCAGCATCTTTTTCAAAGTCTCCCTGTGAGAGAGACAGAGAGAGAAAGAGAGACAGAGAGAGAAAGGGGAGCGAGAGAGGGGAAAGAAATAGGAGAAAATAATTTAACAGCTAGTTGTGACTGCTGCAGGCCATGCATATAAAATACATGAGAATACTGAACGTGTGTGCGTGTGTGACTCACCAAGCGCTGTGTGTGGCCATTCTGTAACGAGCTCCCAGAGTCCCCGTTCCCGTCATCCTTGCGATCGACTACACGACATTTTACAGCCTCCTGGACCTGCGACACACATACACACACACGGGTGTGTTATGGCAGACGGCCTCTATACGGCACAGTGTGGATGGCGTACAAGTCTGGGTGTCTGGCTGTTGTCCTCGGGCCCTCACCTCTCTACGCAGGATGCAGTGCACCATGACAATGATGAAACCCTCCAGCGAGTCGAAGACGGCGAACAGGATCTGGAAGAGAGCCGAGCGCCGGTCCGTGATGGCCAGCACCGCCGACATCCACGTCAGGGCCAGCAGGGGGAGCACCACGCATGAACTCCACAGCGACGCCCTGCGGGAAGAAGAAGAAGCACCCATGTTAACCAAAGCCAAAGTTTGCTAAGGTTTTGGCAACTTATTAGTATTTATGATCTATTGAACTGCTACATAATAAGGAAGTGAAGTATTCACCCTGCTCTCTCCTTCAGCTTCACATCTGTGATTCCATCCTTAGACACCAGCTTATTAAACACCAGGATGCCAATCACCATGTTCACCTGAGACAAACGGAAGCACACAGTGAGGCTCAGAGGACATCCACGTACACCTGTACCATGCACACCTCCGTATGTCTTCACAGCCTGCCGCTGAGTCGCAGTGCGTGCGGGTCCACTTACCAGGACGACGGCAGCCGCAGGTCCAACAAAAGAATACAGGAGTCCTCCTTCGAGAGACAGCCAGCAACTGCAGAGCACAGGGAGCTCGCTTAGGGCGGTCGAGAAAACAACAACAACAACAACAACAACAACTGGAGAAGAGAGAAGCAGGGAGGGAGGTGGACTCAGTACTCACTAGTTGACCGTGCCATAACCTTTGGCTTTGGTGAAGCCCACCGAGACGGCCACCACCAGAGCGGGCAGACCCCAGCCCAGGCACAGGAAACGCTTACGGATGATGCGGTTGCGCAGACGGCCGGTGACGGCCATGTAGGACTGCCACGCCTCGGTCAGGACCCAACAGAAGGAGGAGAGGAAGAAGAAGTGCAGGAGGGCCGCCACCAGAGTGCACATGACCTGAGGGGAAGGAGGAGCAGCGTGGGTGAGTCTCCCGCTGCCGGACACACCCCAAACATCCACAGCACACACAGCAGGAGGCGGTGGAGGAGAGAGAGGCGTGGCGATGCCGTACCTTGTTGCGCGCCTGTGTTTGACCAATCAGGATGAGCGCATTGGAGCAGATGATTGACAAGCAAAAGTTGATCAGGATGACTGAGCGTTCCGAGCGGATATACCTGAGAGAAAACAACCGATCAGTCAACCAACCAATCAAATGCGCGTGTGTGTGTGTGTGTATGTGTGTGTGTGTGTGCGTGTGTGTGTGTGTGTGTGTGTGTGTGTGTGTGTTGTCTTACTTCCACACAGAGACATATATGATGATGAGCAGCAGCAGTGTGAGGGATGAGACTCCGCATCCAACAATCATTGTAACCGATGGCAACAGGTTCTTATCCATGTTCTAGAAAAGACATAAAAAGACACAAATTTTTGAGTTATAGAGCCATCATTTATCTGAGGAAGAACACACTGACATGATCTCTCTCTCACACACACACACACACACACACACACACACACACACACACACACACACAGGCACCCACTACTGTCCCTTCAGGCAGCATGAATGTCGGAAGTAGGGCAATGGATGGAAGGAGAAATGAAGGTGAGAGAACCAGACTGCATGTGTGTGTGTGTGTGTGTGTGTGTGTGTGTGTGTGTGTTCTGTAGAACCTGCATGTGTGTGCGCCTGTGTGTGTGAATACTGCGGAGGCCAGGTGGGCTATTCTCACCTCTGCATTAATCAGTGTTGTTATGCAGAGGACGCTAAATGCTCCCTGAGTGTGTTAATGCGTGCTTGGACACACACAACACATCAAATGCCCGTTGCTGGTCCTTGCAGTTACAAACACACAGAGCCCAGATCAGGCAAGTCATCCCCTCTCACCTAAACTCCATCAGAGGAACTCAGAGAGGCTGATCTGAGAACAGTCTACACTGGCTTAGGTGTCAGATATTATGAGGCGGAGGGAAGAAACCAGTTATTGTGACCCAAATAGAAGCTCTGCTGCCTCTGCCCTTGAAAATCTGTCTGTCTCTCACATGTGGAAGTGGGCCGTGGGGACCAGTGTGTGGCTGGGACCACCATGGGTCCTGTTCCACCGGGTCTAATGGTGTATAGCTGGCAGAGGGCATTTATCACGCCGCACAGAGGATTTTACTCCTGCTTTAACAGCGCGTAAACACTACTATTTGCTAGAGGCCGTCCATATCGCATTAGAGACGAAAAAACATCTCATGCTGCAAAATTTGGTCTACATTCCTGTCTGCTTTGATCTCTCTCTCTCTCTCTCTCTGCTTTCCCTCATCTCCTTCTAAGGTGATCATATAGCTCACAGGCGAGAAGTGAAATGGCTCCTGCGCCCATTACATGTGGGGGGGGGGGGGGGGGGGGGGGGGGGCTGCTCCTATTGGACAGACGTTCTGCATTAACTGAGTGGGACGAGTTTCAGCTGCAGTTGACCTACTGATGTTGTGTAGGTGTGTGTGTCTCTGTGTGCATGTGTGCAGAGAGAGAGTGATTATGTGGCTAAAGGAACGTTGTGGTCTGTAGAAGACGACAGAGTGAACTCTGGGGGGTGCTGAGTGTAATTGCCTTTAATGTTAAATCAGGTAAAGTGACTCTGAGATAAACAGGTCTGGAGACTCAGAGCCAGTTGACCAAGTAACACACACACACACACACACACACACACACACACACAAACGCACATACAAAGTGAGGTTGATAATATTATCCTCTACCATGGTCTAACAATTATTAAACCACTAGAGATGCCGTGTCTGGCCACATACTCAAAACATACACTTCCATGAAACAATGCTTGAAAAAAGTAGAGATAAGTATAGTATATGAGATTTTTTAAGGGCGGGGTAATGATGTTTTTCTTTCAAATTTCTCGGACAACTACATCACACAGAGTTGCGCTGCGGATGCCGTTGCTAAGGCAACTGGAGAGCAAAAGCTTTCGGTGCTGAGAGGCAGCCTCCAATCAAATAATGAGTAGCCAATCTGCACGACGCTGCGCAAACCAGGTGTATTTTTAAGATGCTCAAATGTTTAAGCAAATACCAAATAGATTACACGATTAAAAAATAATCGGTTTAATGATATTAAAAACAATGCAAAATGCGATATGCTTCCTCCGATAATGAAAAAAAGGTGCAATGCAAAACACATGCAAACAATGTTTTGTTTTTTTTACAGATACATTGTAAAGTTTTACATCTCACAATACGTTTTATCGTAATTGTGTTGATTTGATCATCTTTCAATAGTCTTTCATATCTGACCTTTATCAGTCAATCAATAATCGATCAACAACCCAAGCAAACAACGCACCTGCGCGCCAAAGGTTCAGTAATAAAAGTCCATTTGATGCGAATGTATAATGTACAAAACGAAAATTCAACATTACTGGCTTCCATTCGTTACCATTTATTTTCCTGTCCCTTTGCGACTAAAGCAGGTAAAACTGCGCTCAGCAGCACCAGTACATGCCGAGACAAAGAGAGCGAGCCCGTGCCATTCGAAATGCAACGAACCCGCTTTAAATTTGGCTTTCACCAGACAATAAACACATTCATTACAGATTACAACACATAAAACACAAGAATTGGACTCACCGATTCGGGATTTGGCCGCGCTAAAATGGCGAAAGTGGAGAGACCGTCACACACGCATTTGGTTCTGGTGGAGTCGACCGTGAACGCTCTGCAGCCGCGCGCAGACCACGAGCCCAACAGCGACGCGCTGCACGAGGACAGAAGAGAGAGAACGGCGCGAGTCAGACAGAGAAATCTCACTGAAAAAAACATCTCAAATTAACCTTTCTCCAACCCTTGGGATTTCGATCTCTTCCCGTATTTAGGTTAAGCTTAATTTGTGTCAGTGAGAAAAGAAGCACGAAAATGACAGATGGAGGATGACAAAACACAAATACTCCAGATTCTGTAAATAATTATTATAAATCGGTTACTTTTCTGCACCTCCTTCTTTTTTATTAATTCAGTCCATGTTTTCATAAACTTTCATAAACTATTTTTTTGTGTGTTGTCTGCTTTACTTGTAAAGTAGCTGGTTTCAGATTTATAAACAGATGAATAATTTAAAAGGAGCTCAAGATAACGGTCTGTCAGTACCATTTAACTAGTAAAACAGTACCACCAGCCTTAATCCACAAATGAGCGCTGGGCTCACGGGTCACACAGAGATCATTTGCGTATGCATAATGTGGGTTAAGTGTTCGCTACAAGCAGGCAAAATGCCCTCCGTTCTTTGCTCTTTCTCTCTGAGAGATGGTGTGGTTGCCATGGCGTTGTGGGTGGAGGGGAGGGGATGTCAGGTCACGTGAAAGACAGAGCCCATCTGCATGAAATGGCATGAGGTTCGGATGGAGGAGGTCGGAGGAGAATCGGGAAGATGACTGGTGCAGCCCACAGTTTGCCTGTGTCCTGGGCCTGTGTGAGTGTGACAGTGTGTGAATGTGAATGTGTGTGTGAGTGCGAGTATGTATGAGAGAGTGGGAGTGTGTGTGAGTGTGAGAGTGAAAGTGTCCCCAGACTGTACAAGTCCTACTGGTGTGTGCCTGTGTGTGGGAGTGCAAGGATGACTGTGTGTGTGCTAGTGTGTGAGAGAGTGAGTGTGTTGGTGCTAGTGTGTGTGAGAGTGTATCTCTCATGTCAGTGTGACTATGTGTGCGTGCATGTGTGTGTGTGCTAGTGTGTGAGAGAGTGAGTGTGTTGGTGCTAGTGTGTGTGAGAGTGTATCTCTCATGTCAGTTTGACTATGTGTGCGTGCATGTGTGTGTGTGCTAGTGTGTGAGAGAGTGAGTGTGTTGGTGCTAGTGTGTGTGAGAGTGTATCTCTCATGTCAGTGTGACTATGTGTGCGTGCATGTGTGTGTGTGTGCTAGTGTGTGCATGTTCTAGTTCTTTCCTCAGCTGCAATGCCTCCACTGCACTATTAGCCCTTCACCCAATGTGTGTGTGTGTGTGTGTGTGTGTGTGTGTGTGTGTGTGTGTGTGTGTGTGTGTGTTCTGAAGACTGGAATATGGAGAAAAAGCATTTTAGTGTTGAATTTGAGTGTAAATATGTAAGTCTATCTAAATGCAAATGGAGCACTGGTGTTTCGGATAGTTCTGGCTTTGTGTTTGTGTGTGTGTATGTTGATGTTAATGTTTCTCCTGGTACACTACTGAGCATATGTGCTAACAGCCTCCAGAGAAGAACCGAATACATTTCCCTTGCTCTTGATATATTTCTCCTGGCTGTCCCACAGAACTCAGTATGACCTCTTATGGACCCCAGGAAAAGGTCCCGGGTATGACCCAAACATGCCTGTGGTAACACACGGCACTGGTGACTCTGGAGTGAGTGTGTCCTTTCTGCTGTGAAGGCATGACGGACAACTGGCATACTAACGTTGGAACATCCACACACATCAACTCACACAACTCATGACAGACTAGAGAATTACACTTACGTTTCACTCTCATCCCAAGCAATACAAGTCTCATTGATAGTGCCCTGCAAAGAGAGGGAGGGAGGAAGAAATTCACATCAGGGCTACAACAGTACATGCTGCATCAGATTTAAGTGTTGTAGAACTTTCAGTAAGACTTTTTAGCATGTGTTTCTTTCTTGTACATTCTGGGATGCTGGCTACCATGGCAACGTACATTGTGTTGGTGAGGGAATTCGATCTCCACGGGTGCTGACAGGAAACCTGGGTTAGGCTTCACAGTTACCGTGACAACTTTAGAATTCAACAGGGTGCTGTTGCTGGGGGAGGAAGAAATATGATGTTTCAGCTCAAGTTATCTTTAACATAACTGTAAATGTTATCTTTTAATCATTTTTTAACAGTTATAAATAACTAGTTTCCAAAAAACTGTAGCTTGTGATCAGTGTGTGTGTGTGTGTGTGTGTGTATGATATTTATGTGTGTGTGAGTGTGTGTGCATGTCTGCATATATGTACCTTTGTAGGGAGAGGATAGGGCCCAGGTTTCTGTACAGAACAATGCCAGTCACAAAGCCTGTGCTCTCTTCTGCATCTACAAATGAAGTTAGCAAGAATTCACATGATTACAAATGTGAAACACTGGAAAATGTATATTCATACCTACTGTGAGAGAGAGAGAGAGAGAGAGAGAGAGGGAGAGAGGGAGAGAGGGAGTACCTGGCACATCCAGACTCAGAGCGTTGCGTGACACAATGATCTTCTCCTCTGAACTGCGGACCCATTCCATCATGCCCCTCCATCCCTTCATGGGAAATGTCACATCTGAGGTCATCGCTTTGGGACGCTTCTGGATACTCAGCTCTGATTGGACGACAAGAAGTGGAGAGTCAGACCTGCATTTCAGGCAATGCAGCATTTCAATGGCCGCCCACCTGCCATTTCTGGCAAACTCACCAAAGTTCTCAGTCACTTCATAAATGTCTTGGAAATCTCTCATCTGCTTTCCAATCATGTCAATGAAGTTTTCAATCAAACTGAAGAATTCCTTGATGTTCGCCCCCATCTGAGAGATTGACAGGTAGAGACAGAGACAAATATCATGAATGTGTCCATAAAGGAAGGAAATCACACTAGTTTTACTAGTTTAGGAGCACATGCCACCAAAGGACCGAGGGCTGAGCAGACCTTTTGCTAAAACTTTACACAGACGGCACAATCGTTTTAAAACAACACGCGAGGCGTAGGGTGTGGGGAGAGGAACTCTTCCTTAGCTCCATAAATGGCGCAGTGGCTGATTCACTCGTACGTGTGGAGTACGTGCGAGGGATTTCGTACGTCTCTCTGACGCAGACGTGCGTGTGAGCGCGTAGGCGTAAGGTGTCTGCCACCGCGTCCTTCCACTCTCAGCCTATACAACTCCTGCTCTCTCGCGGGCTGCCATGACAACACGCAGGCTGTTGTGTGGGCCGTGTGACTCTCCCGTTCTTGTAGGGGTTTTTTTTTCTTTTAAACACTCTGCATTTGTTTATCTTGTTAATTCTAATGACACTGAGTGTTTTTAGAGTCAGGTGTCCAAATACCCTAATTCTCCCCACCTGTTGGGGGTGCTGTCAGAGGTAATGATGAGGGGTGGCAGCTCCTGATTTGGTAAAGTATGAGGCCTTGCTTGTTCCCCCTGATGATATGTCATTCTAGGACCGTGTGCTGTGCAAAAAGAACTCCTAATAGGGGTTGTAACAAGAACACTGATGTGTGTGTATGTTCTAGTCTCAGTGTCGCCATGACATAACATGTGTGTGTGTGTGTGTGTGTGTGTGTCTGTGAGGGAGACAGAAACCCCATCTCAGGAAGCATCTGGGAGGGCTTTTATTTTTGGACAGACATATTCCAAGTGGCCCAGATGATAGAGCTCCATAGGAGAGACCAGTCTAAGAGGCTAATGAATCACCCTCCTCTCTTAGGTACAACTCATCCAGAATAGCATCTTAATATTGACTAATGGCTGTCCATGTCCAAGTGGGAGAACTGTGAATAGAAGTGACACGCTACACCCTCCCAGGCTCACGATGGGTTCCTCTCACACTCTAATGAGTCTGTTCCTATATTCACTCGCAGTGGATGACCAATAGGGCAGCAGATGATAATGTGGACGGCGCTGAGGGAGACACACACACACACACACACACACACACACACACACACACACACACACACATACACTCACCAGCTGTGCTTCTTCCCACTTGTCATGGTACTCATCCTTCAGCAGGTTGCTAATCGTCTGGGCGTAGTTCTAATTGGAGGGAGACAGCGGTTCTCAGTTGTAAAGTGAAGGAAATGGTGTGATGTGATTGAATCGAGCTCTACCAATGTTACAAAACAACACTAGAAGAGATGGTTAAGAAAATGTCTCTTTCTTATGTGTATTGTTTTGTGGGAAAATTTGTTTCATGTAACACATCATGGGGCTGTTCAATGGCTTGGTGCGGTGGTTACCTCTACATCAGCGTTGCTGAGGCTGTAGCCGGCCCCTCTGAACATCTCTGTGGTGTTACGCAGCACCTCCATAACGGCCAGCAGGTCTCCACTGTACTTCGTTCCATCGTCAGAGGTCATCCTCAGCCTGGACAGTGTCTCAGACACGCCGTTCACTGTCAGGCCTTTCTGGACCTTAGAGAAGAGCTCGCGTGCCTGAGGGTGGAATGCAGAAGACAGAATGATGACATTTTGAAAGTGAACTGCTTTTGGAAGGAAGCCAATAGCATCCATGGTCTGCTGTGTTTTTGGTCCTGTTCATGGAGGGCACCTACCAGTGCTTGGATGTCCTGGTACTGTTTAGAAATGCATTTGATGTAGGTGGGGTTTTCCCAGAATGCCAAACCCACAGCGTCCAGGGTACACCGGCGAAGGACCAACCCTGCAACACGGTCAGAGGGGTCACCCACCCAGTGGCATATAAGTCGGGTTCATATATACCAGTGGGAAAGTTTGCACGTTCCTTTTAAATCGCCTGTACTGACCCACAAATAAAACCCACACCACCGACTGCAGAGAAAACATCAGCATGTTCCATGGTGCAGACTGAAGCTAGTATAGTGGACGCTCGCTTCTGGGTCTGCAAATGTCCTTATTACAAAGCATAGCGTTGTACCTGTAGCATCGGAGGGGCAGGAAACAGCGGCAGTGTCTCCAGCTGGAGTTCTCTTCCACACTACATTGCCATCATTCTCTTCACCACAGATCTCATGGGGTTCTGCAGGGTACAATGTTTGGCCCAGTTCAGTTTCTATATTTGTGTCTAACAAACAGCACTGTACGCAGTAAACAAAATTGTCTGCCTCAAAGGATAGCACAAGCATGGCATTGTGTATTTCAGTGTTTTTGTGTTAGATTGTTGCCTACCAGGACATCTCTTTTCATTGCAGCGTCTAAGATCAACTTTGTCCCCAAGGCAAGGTTCTCCACCAAAGAACGGCCCCTCACACACCCTCTGCCTCTGCTGGCTGCCTCCTCCGCACGTCTTGCTGCAGCTGCCCCAAGAGCTCCAGGAGAGCCACTTCCCGTCCACTAGGGGGCAGTAACAAGTATATTTAGCCGTTGCACCTACACAAGCCATTGTCCATGCTGATTTAATTCATGTCTCCTATAGGCTGCCAGGTCTTGTGAAACAGCTCAAGCATGGTCTGCAGTTCCATAGAGTGCCGAGGTCACAGGTGAGGTCACAGTTGAGGTCACAGGTGAGGTCTTAGTGGTCATACCTGGGCAGTCTTTGAGGAAGCAGTTGCTAGTCTCGCGCCAGTCGCCTCTACACTCAGAGCCACCATACGATGGACCGTTGCAATCACGAGTGCGCTGCCTTGTGCCATTGGAGCAGGAGGCAGAGCAAGCAGTCCAGGCTGACCAATCGTTCCAGGAGCCATCGACTGTGGGGAGAAGACAGGAACTGTTTGCATCACAGCCAACCACAGTTCTTTCCCAGGCAACCTATGCTGACTACGGTAATGAATGTAGCACTATGTGTGCATGTGTGGCCATCCATGAAAGATGTGTGTGTGTGTGAGATAGACAGAGAGAGAGAGGGAGAGACAAAGAGAGAGAGAGAGAGAGAGAGAGAGAGAGAGAGTTGTATGTCCTTCTTTATTCTGTACGTTTCAGAAGGGGGTCAGAGCATTTCCTTAATCCGCTCATAAGATGACCCTTCAGTGCAAACTCCCCATAGAACACTTTATTTTTTTCTTGCCTGACTCTTGGCACAGAATAAATTGTAGCACTTTTAGGCTCTGATATAATAATGTCAATAATGTAATCTAAGTAATCGAATTCACCTACACACACTGCCATTTTAAATAACACTTCTATGCACAGACTTTGGAGGACAGTGCCATCTGGTGTTTAAAATGGAATATGATTTCTAACATCTAGCCAAAAAACATAACAAAACAACAGACAGACACATGAACACACTGACCAGGGCACACAGCGATGTTGCAGAACTTGGTCTGTGTGCTGGGGCCAACACAGGGCTGTCCTCCATTATTGGGTGGCTTACATACGCGGACACGGTCACGGTAACCACGACCACATGTGGATGAACACAAACTCCAAGGAGCCCATTCGTCCCAGGCTCCATTCACTAGAGACAGAGAGAGAGAGAGACACACAGAGAGAAAGACAGAGAATGTGAAAGACAAAGAGAGGCAGAGAGAGAGAGAGAGGGAGAAACCGGGAGGGAAGGAGAGAGGGGAAACAAAAAGAAAGACTTAAATCATGTTAACATTATGCGTTGTCAGTGTTAGGACTTCAGGGCTCCCCAGATGTGTGTGTATGCATATGTGTGGGTGAGAGATTTACCTGGGCAGACGACTGAAGTGTTGCAGGGCCTGTTCTCTCTTAAAGGGCCAGTGCACAGGGTGCTGTGAGCAGATGTCATGCAGGTACGCGTCCGGCCCTGCCAGCCCTCACCACAGCTTACAGAACAGGAGCTCCATGAAGACCACTGGTCCTGAACAGCATCTGTGGGAGAGAGAGAGAAAGAGAAAGAGAGAGAGAGAGGGAGAGAGAGAGGGAGAGAGAGAAGGAACAATGAATAGAGTGCTTGACAAACATGTTCCTTGTTCTTTTAACTTCATAAGATTTGTGAGGTGAGTGATAATGCTTGTGTGTGTGTGTGTGTGTGTGTGTGTGTACCAGGAGTATGGCTGGCTGGGTTCTCGTCACCGCTGTCTCTCCTCAGGCCCACGATGGAGCGCAGACCCTGACTTCGCTGACGCATTTGACCTGTTCAGGTAGAGAGCAGCACCGTGAGCCGTCACTTCTGCACCTGTTGCTGCAGCTAGACGTTTGCGTTTGATGGACAGTCACGCTCACCAATGCAGGGCTGGGGGTTGCAAGCCCGTGCCTCCTCGACCACGCCCTCACAGATGCCGTCTTCAGGTTGACACGCCCTGCTGCGGACCTGGACTCCGCCCCCACACTCGCTGCTGCACTCAGACCAGCGACCCCACCCAGACCAGCCTTCTGCCGGAGAAAAGAACAAATGCAAAGTTAACACTTAATGTAGCAATCACTTCAGATTTGTTTGGGTCAGAAATGAGTTTGGTAGAAATGTGAAACAATAAGCTATTGGAGAAAACACTACGAAATAGTAAATGCTGATTCCACTGGGACTGGCACAAATCTAAATGAGGGACTTTGTGTTCTACAACACTGCCACCTAGTGGAGAAGCCAGACTATTCACAGTATTGCACCACAGGGGATTAAGTTTTTATTGTGACATGGTGTCACTTGTCTGCCCAGAAAAACAAGCCTTAGTGTCTTATGATGAATTCAGTGCAGCAGTCAATAAAGCTGAAAGGCTCTGTCATTACAGCAGGGAAGCATGAAAACTCTGAAACACTGAAGAAAGTTAAGAAGAAAAACAAATGTTGTTTGGAACAGAGCCGAGGCTTTGAGCCCAAAATGCCAGCGCGCTGCATGATGAAACCACGTGAAAAAGCCTCCCGTGCTCACGGCTGCGCCTGTGCACGCTTCTGTCGGGGACCGGCTCGTTGCCACAGCAACCGTGAGCGCACCGCATCGACCGGCTGCTCCCCCGCCGGCCGGGGCGGCATTGTGCGAGCTCCTCGCCTGGGCCGGGCTGACGGGCTGAACCAGGCTGAACCAGGCTGTGGGCCTATGGGGCCCTTAAGGGCAGACAGGGGAGTGTGGGGCTGGGCCTTTATTCCACACCACTGCTTGTACATCAGTTGTTTACAGTCTGAGGGAAACTGCTGAGTGTCGGGGGGGGGGGGGGGGGTGGATCTAGCATGCACATGGACTCACACACACAAACATACTTACTCATGATCTCAGCGTCACGGTTGTTGTCTCTGATGGTGGGTGTGCACTTGTCCATGTAGACTCCGCCCCTGTAGCAGCCTGCTTGCCTCCTCTTGGGCGGCTCCCAGCACTGGCAGGGCGTGGCCATGATGCCGCAGGGGTTGCCATGGGTACTGCTTACCAGGCATTCTTCCAGCCACTTGCAGAGCATCTCGCAGGCGGGAACGCTGGGGTTTCTCTTCCCCACCACCAGGAACTCGGCGCCGAACTGACTGCCTTCGTCATCGCTCACGTCCTCTTCCTCAGACAGCTGCGCAGAGATGTGAGGCACCACCTTCCTCAGCTGGAGGAACTGCTTGCTGGACTCCAGGTAGGCCACGGAGGAAGAGGCGTCACACAGACGCACCACCTCATCAAAGCTTTCCATGCCCAGGTAGGTGCGGGACGTCTCCAGGAAGGAGTCGAACTGGAAGGTCTTGATCTGGCGCGGCGTGCAGGACTCAGTGGGCTTGGTGATCTTCATGTAGACGGTGTAGCGGCGGGGGTCTGGGTTCTGCAGGGTCCAGGAGCAGGGCGCTGAGGAGAGGGCCACCTTGGAGGAGAACACACCGAAGAACCGGCTCTGCTCCAGGGTAGCACATGTGGCGGAGGCCGGGCCAGAGGGGGTAGCGGAGGTCACGGTCAGGTAAACACACGTGCACAAGGCCAAAGAGAGGCCGGCCAATGAGAGAGGCCTCCACTCCATCTTCTCGCTCCTGGATGCACAAGCAGGGATGATCTAGACTTCTTTAGCTCTCTCTCTCACCGTCTTTGCTGTTGAGGGATTTCGTTGGGTGCTTTTATCTTTATGTTGTTATTTTTTGTTGTCGTTGATGTTTGTCTGGATGGAGGGTTGAAGACTTCACTGAAATACCAGGGCCATGTTTATCTATCGTAGATCTGTACAACACAACACAAACACAGACAGAGGAAGCAACATTAGAGAGTTCAGTTCCAGGAGTTATTCAGCTCAATGGGCATCGGTCAGAACTGGTCAGTGACTGAAGTTCTGTAGCACATGGACAGTCATCACAGCACTGCGGACTTCATCTGCTGTGATGACATTGGTTCTACAGTAAGCGTGGAACCTCCTGTGGAGTTTCAGGCCCCAGATTATCATTATCGCAAACGCTCACACATGAACTCGTTATCAGTACATACGCATTTGTAGTCGCGGCCGCTAAAACGCGGGCCCGGTCTCCCTGTAATTACGGCGCGCCTCACAGAACACGTTCTCGCGCGCCTCTCGCTCGGTCCACTGCACTCGCCCACGCGCTAACACGTGGCGCCGCTGAGTGCGTCAAGCTGACGTCCGACAAGACTCCGCGGACGCCCACCAGAGCCCCGTGTCGCCTGGAGACTCCGGCTGCAGTCTGTGCAGTTTTAAGAAACCCAGCGGGAAGTTCTCGCTCCCTCCGCAGATCAAGATGACAACAGGAAAAAAGGAGAAAAAAATGAAATAACTCCTGCTTGAGATTCACAAGAGTGTCTAGGGTGTCAGCAGGCGTAGCAGGAGCTACTGACCCCTCCAGGCTAGAAGACATGATGAGTGCTCAACTGCCCTGGGGGTTAAAACCCAACATTGTTGTTGTAAATGCAGGCACATTTTCCAGATAGTAACAGGGTGATCTGGAACATTCTTCTAGAGCCTCTGTACTTTTGTAGCCAGTAAAAGCAGCTGAGAGCTGCATGGTGCGTGGTCTCTTCTGCAGGTCTGCTGTGGTTCTCCTGTTTGTACCAGAGCTAGAACAGGGGAGAGAGGAGGCGTGGGGGGGGGGGTGCAGCTGGACCGTCTCTCCTTCCCCACTGGCATGAAAAAGGAGAGGAGCCAAGAGAGGAATGAGGAGCAGCAGTCACCACAGGTTCTTCACCATGGGTTCTTCACCATGGGATCTTCACCATGGGATCTTCACCGTGGGTTCTTCTACTCACTCTTGGATAATTGATCATGCTTTGAAGTGAACAGATCACCTTTGTCCTCAGGTTAAGGAGGAAATTGGGTTAACTTCATCTTTACCATTCCTCTGCTCTCTCTCTCTCTCTCTCTCTCTCTCCCTCTCACACACATACACACACACACACTGTGTGCAGTTGCATTAGGACTGCTGACTGAGAGCTGCAGGATGATACATGCGTGTGTTCTCCAAACCCACCCTCACTTTTACCGAGTCTGTGTTCCACTTAACCGGCTCCTGCTCTATTGAATCTCACGCAGCGGAAGCCATTAGGAGACAAACGAGAGTCCTAGAAGTCTTTTTCTCTCCATCTCTCTCTTCCTCTCCCTCCCTCTCTCTCCCTCCCGGTCTCTCTCTCTTTTCCTGCCTGTCTCTTTCTCACCCCCTCTCTCCCTCTCTTCTTCCCTCTCTCTGCCTCTCTTACCCTCTCTCTCTCCCTCCTTCCCTCCCCTCCTCTCTCTCCTTACTGAAAAGCAGACTGAAATTAGCCATTTCATTGGTAGTTATGGAAACAGATGATTTATTTCTTCAGTTCAAGAGAGAGGGAGAGAGAGAAAAGAAAGAAACAGCATGAGGGAGATAAAGAGATGGGTAGAGAGAGGGAAGTGAGCGTGAGACGCCGGATGCCAGGAGGTAATTTATGCTGATCCGAGTGCTACTTGTGCAGCTCAAGTTTGATTATCTGCCTTGGCGGCTGCCTGTTACCCCCTAAGCCCCCTCTCGCCTCTGAGCTGTGCAGCCCCCTGTCTCACTAACTCGGGGCTGGACTGGTCTGCACGTGTGCTTGCGGAGTCTTGTGCTGTTCACACAGGGCTGCCTTGCTTACGGTCAGCCTTGGTGCAGCTGCAGTATTGTATCAGGCGTGGGAGAGAGCACAGCCTGCCAAGTTATACACACACACACACACACAAACACACACGCTGACCACTTTGACTCACGTGGAGAAGAAGAAAACAATTCAGCCGTTGCCATGGGAGCCATGGAACCTTAAGTTACATTTAAACAACTATCAATGCATTTGTGAATGCAAACACAGCGATTGATATTTTAGATAGATAGATAGATAGATAGATAGATAGATAGATAGATAGATAGATAGATAGATAGATAGATAGATAGATAGATAGATAGATAGATAGATAGATAGATAGATAGATAGATAAATAGATAGATAGATAGATAGATAGATAGATAGATATTACAGCACATGATTTAGAAATGAATTACAAATCATTGCTCATGTATCAATGATTAAACACCACCTGTATTGGTTTCATTGCATAGCAGGTGATGAATCATGACATTCTGTTTTAGGTCTTTCTCTTGCTACGCAAGTCAGGATGGCTTTTCCAAACTGGTGTCAGTGTATGTGGAGAAGTGTCTACAGTTTCTACAGGCCCCTTAAATCTGACTCCAGAACAGATAGGAGGCACATAATAACAACAGCCATGTGGTCCCCTTTACCTGAACAAATGCTTTGAGAGGAATGAGTCAGTACGTGCTCCTTCATTCTACACTTGTGTGTGTGTGTGTGTGTGTGTCTCCCTCAGCCTACTTGAGCATGCCATGTGACTGTTCACACACGTGTGTGTGAAAACTCATGCACACACACACTCAAACAAACACACACAAGCGAACAAGCATACACTATTGGTTTGTAATGTTTGGCAGATAAAGTAATTTTCTAGACTGCCATTTAAATGATTAGTCACTTAACAATCACCGCAAAATCTAAGGTGTGTGTGTGTGTGTGTGTGTGTGTGTGTGTGTGTGTGTGTGTGTGTGTGTGTGTGTGTGTGTGTACTGTGAAACAACTCTGGTCTCTGCTGTGTGTGGTATTGAGCAACAAACGCCTTAAGCCTAGTGAGTCTCAATTAAAAACGTTCAGATATGCACAAACACAACCAACAAACAGAAATGAACGGGCAGACGCACGCGCGCGTTACCATGCTGTCCAGTTGGCACGGACACGCACGTACAAGAAAAGTCGCGCGAGACTTTTTGGTTGTACAGAGAGGGAGTTTTGGTAGAGTCGTGCGGGTTCCATTACGGTCACAAGGGTGCGAATCACCACGATAGCATATCCGCAAAATCTAGCGCGCAATATAGCACTTTGACTTTTTTCTTCTTTCGTTTTTTAATTCTTTCTATACTTTTAAATAATCATGGAGCACGATGGTGTTTATGTAGGAAGCGATATAAGCTGTACATATAGATCGAGAAGTCTTCCGTGTACGTCGAATGTTTTAGCCGCACACGCTTTACTCATTGCTGAATTATAAGTCGCGAGAATCAGGCATTACCTGTCGAGCCCAGCGGTACGAAGCGAAATTTTCAGTGCGCAACAAACTTCGACTATCACGTTTAACGAAAATAGGCTGGACTATGATGTATGGTAACCTATTGTTACTTATAGCAAATGTAGTGTACGGAATATCTGGGCAATGTTGTCTTAGCAATAATGTGATTGAAATGTCAGTTTAGCTTCCAGCAGAACGCTGAAAGAGACAGCAAAAAAAGACATAAACATGCAGAATTCCCAGATGGATGTTTCGTCTTTTTAAAGGAAATCTCAAATTTATGTAATATTGCATGCTACACTGAATTGCATTGCACGCATAACTGATTGACATAGTTTGTTAGGAAGCATTTTCGGTTCCTAACATTTTACTGTTTCATTTAAATTTCCTTTAGATTCACTGAAGCATGCGTGATGCCCTTTATGCAAATGTATGTTTCATAAGAGTAAGACTCCATTGTAAACAAACCTAAAATTGAAACGATGCATTCGGTGCCTGCACAAATAAAACCCCGCGCTGCTATTGCAACCGGCTTATTATATTAAAAAAAAAACTAAATATCCAGAAATTACACTATATCTGGCAAACTGTCGTGGAACGTGCGTCATTGAAGGAGTGAAAGAGTTATTGTTTCAGGACCAAGGAGAGCGGCACGAGCGAACCGGTACCGTGGACAGCGGCGTAACGGCAGCAAGCGAACGATGCGCACGTGGAAGCCTGGAGCAACAAGCTTTCAGTTCTCCGAGAGCTTCATCACTGTTAGAGCACCCTTCTTTCGCGCAGTGCCACGAGCCGACACGTTGTTGCATTTGAAGTTGTCTAACTGTTAACAAATCAACAAATCGCAACCCCAGCAACTTTTCAGGTGTTCATCGCAAAGTGACCATTTGTTTTCATCCAGTAATCACAATCGAGTCAATAACACACACGACATTTGAAAACATAAAACTGCGAGGACATACGAAACAAACACTGTAGATTACTTACCTTTAAATATATCTGTGTCTTTGAAGGGTGCTCTCCATCCACAGGTTTCAACGAGAGGAAATCTTCTCCCTTTCCCCCACACGACCGGCTTCTTCGCTCTGTCTTCCCGGTGAAGTTGCACAGCCAAACTTGTGAGCGGGGGAAACTTGAGAAGGTGGTCGAGACGAGAGTCCACAACCAGTGTTCTTTCTCAGACCGATTCCAAGTTTCAGTGCAGTTCACGTCCACAAGCAAAACGGAAATAAAGCGACTCTGACCAAACTCCAAAGAGTTTACTACCAACTTTTCTTTGCAGCTATTCCCAGTGAGACTGGCTATAGCCAAGGGCCGAATTCGCTGTCTCAGAGCTCCAGCAAACGGAAAGCAAGTGCGAGTGGTTTCTTTCTTCCCGACGTTCGTATAACAGCTCCAGTCTTTGTTGGTACTTTTACTCCCGGCTTCGGAGTCTTCTTGCTTGTGGTCTTTGCACTGCAAGTGGGTTCAGTCTCAGTGTGCCTCGTGGCCTCCTCGCGAACACATATATCCTACCCCGCCCCCCCCGCGCGAGTCGGAGTCTTTGCGTGGATCGCACTCAGAAGTGAATGAGACAGTGCGAAGAGGGAGGGAGCGCGGGGGAGAGGCGCGTGAGAGAGAGAGAGAGAGAGAGAGAGAGAGAGAGAGAGAGAGAGAGAGAGAGAGACGTGTGTGCGCTCGAAGAGGGAGAGGAGGGTGCAGTAGAGGCAGAGAAAGACGATGTAAGCGCTAAACTACGCACAGATGAACGCAGGAACAGAGAACCGGAAAGAAGACATCACTGCTCACTCTCCTTCTCTGCGGCATTGCACAGAAAGACCCCGAGGCGAACTGTCGTTGTTATGTGACAGATATACGCACAGCAAACTGTTATAATTACCTCACCTAGTGACAATAGCTTATATGCGTAATAATAATATAAGAGATTTCGTCTTTCAACATGGATGTGCTTGCTTATGTGTAAAAAAATCACAAACAAAAATGTCCGTGTAACAAAATTTAAAGCATGATAGGTGTGCTGTTCACGCAACACGTGATATGTTTTTTGTTCACGCAACAGGTTATGGAGATGTGGGAAAACATATGGGAACGGGATACATTTTGCAGTGAAGAACTTTGAAAATCGTTAACAAACTTTGCTGAAAATAAGATATAAACCGATTGTTAGGTCTTACACAAGACTCAAAAAAGGCTTAAATTGTTTGCTCATGTTCAAACTTTTTGACATTATCGACCCAAATGCGATATTACAATGCAGCCTGTTCCAAGATTCTACAAATCACGCGAGCGCGTGCTGACAGACGATAGCGCGCTCCGCGAAACAGCGGACTCCTTCCTCTCTCGCTCAGCGGAGAGCGAGGGAGATGTGGGTGGCTCTGGGTGCGTGTCGGGTGCGCGCTTCTCGCGAGGAGAACCGAGGGAGCACCGAGCGGGGGCGGAGGAGTCGGCGGCTTCCTTGGCAGAACTACCCACCTCGAACACTCGTGTTGGGTGGGAGATATGTGAGTGCAGAATTCGAAGAACATTAGTCAACGTTACATAAAGATCTTGTGTTTTCAATCTTGCGCGATGACTGTATGCTATTTACAAATACCAAACCCGTAGGTTTCCCTGCTGATCTCGTCACGAGGTAGGATGGTGAAACGGTAGTAAGAGGGAAAGTTGGATCATTTTGGTAATGGCAACGAGAGGTCTCGCATCTATTGTGCTTTACAACGTACCAGGCCTCATATGACGCCCCACCGATTGAAAGACGCCGGATGAAAGAAGAGTAAACGGTTCGCGAGAGAGCTTGCCTTCAGCTTATGGACTGAGGCTGCTTGCTTTGTGTAACTTCCTTCAAGAACAGGAATAAAGCAAAGAGAGTATGATGAGTACATTTGTACCGCGTTACTCATCATAGCGGAAGCCCCAGAGCCTTGGTGCAGGTACAAACACCTGTTAACTCCATCAATTCATTCAGACAATGTGAAATCTTACCCTCTCTCTCTCTCTCTTTTTCTGCATGTCTGTTTCAAGAATGATTCATTAAATTACATGACAAGAGGGCAGACACCCACTGCATACTTACAGTACATCATAACATCAGAAGGCCATAAATTAAACGTCAATTCTCTCTCTCTCTCTCTCTCTCTCTCTCTCTCTCTCTCTCTCTCTCTCTCTCTCTCTCTCTCTTGCTAACAGACTTGGACTACATCAACACAACAAATGTAGGCATCATCGCATGTTTACAGCTCACTAAACTGCATCACCAAACAATATTGATAACAATACCTCATGTGTTTACAAAAGGAACCTTGCCATAGACACTGTTAGTGAAGCCTGTTTGTACCTATGCTGAGGTGGGAGATGACAATCCAATTGACATACTAATTAATACAATTGCAGAATCTGCATGGTTACAATGCTAAATAAGACCTGTTGTGCTTCGCTAACAAAACTAACATCACTTCAGTGCATATTTCAATCAGCTGTGGCAATTCATTGGCCTCTAAAAATATTTGGACAATAACACCTTTACATTAGTATGACTAGGTGCTCCAAAAGCCAGACTCAAAGTGCGGCATACTCTCAGTTGTTTTGTGTGTTTTGTGTGTGTGTGTGTGTGTGTGTGTGTGTGTGTGTGTGTGTGTGTGTGTGTGTGTGTGTGTGCACGCGCGTGTGAGACTACGTCACTTGGACCAGCAACAAGGTTCCAGTAGAATTTTGGGAAAGAAGAAGTATTTTTCTAATATGACAATAATTTGTGTATATAAAGCTGACAGGCTTAGGACTACACCATCTTTAATTGTTTTATTATTCACATGATTTAGAAATCATAGCAAGACATAGGGTACATGTACAAATCTAGTTCCAATATGGGAATGAACAATTCTGTAACTTTTGCATATAACCTTTCATACAGTAAACAGAAGGGTTTCATGAAAAAATAACAATTTAAACAAAGTACGTATAAAGTATAAAAGATAACTAATTGATTATAAGAAATTATTTTATTATGACAGACTTGATATGAGTAAAACTGGCCAGTTCTGAGCCAATAACGAGTCAGGAAATATCTGCTTTACATTTCAGCAGTTGTCTCTGGCCTTTTCAGTTGGGCCTCAAATTATAACAGGATATGGCCTCCAGAGGGCACTGTTGTGGCCAGACACTATAAAGAAGGAAGTTACTTCCTATCAGGACTGCAACATCCACAGAGTTCTCAAGATTCTTGTAGAGTTTAAAACATTTGTATTTTCTTATGTTTTAATAAAGAATTCATTAAATTAAATTGATTGTTAAAAAAAATTTAATCTGATTTGAATGAAAACATTCCTTTTGTTGTCTCCTGTGATGTGACTATTTCATAGGTGGTGTCTCCATAGAGTCCAACTGCAAAGCTGATTGTGGAAACTGTTTTGTAATTCAGACTTTTGTGAGATACTTAGCAGTGCTGCTTTTGAGTGCTGGTTGAGGTGGATGTGTATGTTCCCACATGTGTGTGTGTGTGTGTGCGTGTGTGTGTGTGTGTGTGCGTGTGTGTGTGTGTGTGTGTGTGTGTGTGTGCGTGTGTGTGTGTGTGTGTGTGTGTGTGTGTGTGTGTGTGTGTGTGTGTGTGTGTGCGTGGGTGTGTGTGTGTGTACACATGTGACAGTGGTTTAATTGACCTACAGACACTGCGCAGCTGGAGATCTGGGTCAGAGTCTGAAACAGAAGCAGGTCAACTGGACTGGCCATAGCAACAAACACATATAATTCACTCACCTACAGGATGCGAAAAGGGCAGTGGTCACATGACATGTGAGTCGTACTGCTCAAGAGGGGGAGGAAGACCACGCAGTCAGTGCTCCACACTCCCCGGGGCTCTTCCTCACATGTGACATCATCGCTTGAAGTCTGTGTCTGATCAGGGACCGAGGTAGTCTGTGTCTGATCGAGGCAGAGGAAGTCTGTGTCTGATCAGGGGCAGAGGAAGTCTGTGTCTGATCAGGGTCAGGAAGCTTTGTAGGTTAGAGAGCTGAACCTTTTCACTGAGTTCACATGGTGGCTTGGTGTTAAAGCAGAAAAAGTGGGGCAAGGTCTGAGAAAAATGAGGTTAGTGGTAGAGGGAAGAAACTTAAACTGAAAAGACAGATAGAGGAAAAAATGTAGACAGAGACAGAGGCATAGAGAGATAGAGAGACAGAGTGATAGAGGGAGGAAGATGAGTGCTGGATAAGGTGTAGTTTTGGTGACTTAGCCAGTGATGATGTAGCAAGCAAGTTATATATAAATATATATATGTATATATATGTATATATACATAGAGTATATATAGCAATATAGCATATATACATATGCTGTTGATGGGCCTCCTCTGTCAAAAACACCTTGTGTCTCTATGTACTTGATTTTGAGTTGGTACAGTATATCGGGAGAGGCTGGTAGGAGTAGGCATCTCCCTGGACATCCACGCGGCCCACGGCTGGCTGACAGCTCAGGAAGAGAGAGTTCTCCCTCACCCTGGACGCACCGCGCTGTGGAGGTAGCAGTGCCCGCCGACACACACACTACAGCCAGAAGCGTGATCACTGATGCCACTATAATTACCCACAGGTTGAGCTGGAAGACTGCTCTATGTGGGCCTGCGTGCAGGCTGTGGTGAGCTGAGACTTCCCAGCTACTGCCTAGCAGACTTGAAGTCTCGGGCAGCAGTTACGCGCGCAGGTTTTGAAACACGTTTGTGCTGTTTGTAGCGAGGTGACTTTAGTTGTCAGCAGAGCGTGTGCAATTGCTGTCGCTGAAGAACTTTTATTCACTCCTGGGGTGCCAGACGCGTGGTTCAAATGACCTTTGAATCGGCTTTTGAACGTATAAGTTAGAATCATTGAAACACGCATCAGAAGGTGCAGATTCCAGTGTGACATCACCTCTTTTTTCTGAAGC
>NC_135215.1:15527602-15545102 GCF_052324685.1 Brachyhypopomus gauderio | reverse complement strand
AAAAAAAACCCTGCGTGCTGAAAGGGCTCTCAGCAGAATACGAGGGTGAAACTCCTGGCGTGCGAGGAACGCTCACCGAAGTGTCTGAATGGCCACTCAGATAAGCCTGGTGACAATCCTGAGTGAAAGTTATAACCAGCCCCTTTCAACTTGGTAGTGTTTCGAGCACAAGATCATTGTTTGCAAAAGTGACCCAATGTGAAGTTGAATAATGTTCATAAACAGGCAATTCAATTATGTTTGCCTTTTCTTGTGCAATAACACCACAGAAGATTAGGAATGATAATGGAGTGATACATAACAAGGAATCATTATGAGCCAATCAAGCAGACACTTTGAAATATGTAGAAAAAACACTGTCAATCTAAAATAAAAGTTCACTTTCTAACTCCTTCTCTCTATCTCTCTCTCTCTCTTTATCTCTCTATCCCTTTCATTCTCTGAATTAATCCTGTTTGTAACAAATTACATTAGATTAATCTGCAGCTACCCAAGACCAGAAGTGCTGTGCACTTGTCCATCTAGAAAACAAAAACAATAATAACTTAAACAATAATAATGAAATCCAACCCCCCATTTCTGCCTCTGATTGGTTAAGTTGTGTTTTAATGTCTCATTTTGGCTCATCCAGGGTCCAGGTGACCCTTAATTTTGTTGTGTTTGTCAGTGGCCAAAGCAGGTGGCCTACAGAGGAGGCGGCGACCTGAAGTGACATTCGGGAACTGGCACAAACAGCACACTCCACCACGGCAGTGCCCTCTCGACGGGTCATCAGTGTGCTGGCCAGCGTGGGACTCCCTCCCCCAGGAGGAGTTGGAGCAGGTGCCGCCCGCCACCGAAACCCCTCCACGCTGGCAGCAGGGGTCTGGCTGGACGTACGCCCGCTTTTCCAGGTTGTGTTTTACACATTAAAGCAGACGAGCCCAGAATGCTGTGCGGTGGCTTCGTGAGCAGTAATGATTGGTTGATTAGGCAGACGAAGCTGCTGTGATTAGTTCATTAAACTAGATAAACAGCAACGACAAGCTGTTTCCAAGCTGACGATCGTTAGTAGTCACGTGAGACTGCCACAATATGGCTTCATACACCAAAACGGTCTTTGCTCTACATACAAAGAAGGTAACTATGCCTTAAAATGTTGCCATGGCAACAAACAAAGAAAGCAAAGCTTCCAGTGGTCAGATTTGTGCGCATGGCATCACACAGTCAAATGTGTTGTCTGTGTCAGTGTTCTGTATTCCCACTGTCCATCATATCGTAAAGAATTGGACCGGGTTCTGTCCACTTCAAGCCCTTTGGAGTAGTTAGACTCAGGGTTGCATTAACCAGACAGAACAGCTGGATTGTTGGACCGTTTTGGTGAGTGTTTTATTCATAAATTCAAAGTCAAATTTAATATATAGAGCTTTTTACAACACTTGTTGTCAGAAAGCAGCTTTTGCATGGGTCCAGATCCCTAAAGAGAAAGTCAGGGGCGACAGTGGCGAGGAGAAACTCCCTATGATGGTGGGGATTAGAAAGAAACCTCGGGAGAACCGAGACTCCTCCATGTTTAAAAGGATCCCATCCTTCATTAGGCAGCCCGCTAGTACAAGTCCATATTTTAGTTCTAATATTGTTATAGAGTTCTAGTTCTAACTCCAGGCCGAGCAGTTACAGCCCCTCCACTGTCGATGTTAAGCCTCAGGTAGCAGTTAGCATCGCCGTGCTCCTGAGTGCTTTATGGAATCGGTAGAAACATGTAACCAGGATATAAAAAACAGGTTAAATATATGAACATCAATTTAAACAAATAGCACACATGACAGTGATTAGCATGTGGCTCTGGCAGGCTTATCTATACCTATAGCAGCATAAATAAAGGGAGGGCATGGAGATGACCACAGTCATGAAGCTCACTGAGCTCCTGTTCTTTTTGTAGACATACACATACAGACATATACAGTCATGTAAATGCAAATGTAACAGGCACAAGTATGGTTAACTGTGTGTTATGAGCATTTATACAGAGCATATAAAAAAGTAAAAATGCTTTTCTTGTAATTTAACGTACAAATATTGCTCCGGAATACTTAGTGCAGGGACATGCATATCTCGAAGATTACAGATTTTCAGTTCACAACTTCACAAGAAGTAAAAATTCTTTAACATCATGAATGCTCATGACTAGCGTGGATTCACAAACATTTGATGTACTGCCTCCAAACCACAGGAACTACAGCCTAAAGATCTGACTATAGCCTAAAGATCTGACTATGGCTTAAAGATCTGACTACAGTCCCACATTCAACCTATAAGGGACTCTAACTACCATCTGACCATCTGACCTGATTCTAACTATAGCTTTAAAATCAATCCCCTAATTTGTAAGTAGAGCTCATGAACGTACTGTAAAAAAAAACGTGTTTGTAGGCAGACTTGAACTGAGTGTTTTCCTGTTATGTCACCCAGGAAGTGTTTGTCCTTGGAACGCCTCTGAAAGCAGGTACAGTTTGTTTATTTTGTGTCTGGGTGACAGTCTCAGGAGTGGCTCCGGTATCCAGCTCAGTGCGACGGACTGACGCCACCCACACTGCACTTCCGCAGGACCTGCCGCTGAAAGAAGACACGGAGTTAACGCACCTCGCACTGCTAGTTTTGTTAGTGAGAGCTGCATCTCAATACCCAAAATAGCAGCACCACAATCAGAGACAGCATGGTGGCCGAGACGTCTGACGCAGGCTCCATCAGCTTCTTCTGGGCAAAGAGGGTGTTGTTGGAACCTGTGGAATAAATGTTGACAACCCAGGCAAAAGTGGGAAATATGTTCCACATGTGTGATTCTAAGTGACATTTTTTTCAGATATCAGTCAAGTTGAGAAAAACAGAACTGGTTTTAGAATTCAGTATTAGGCTAAATTGCAACAGACAGCTGGCAAACACACACAGAGAAGACCTCCAACATTAGCAGGTCCTCCAAGACGTCCCTCAGCCAGTTACCTGGGCATTCATTTACTCCTCTAAACATTTTCAGGACTCTTCAATGAATCTTCTAGCTTCTTCTTCTTCTTCACTATACTGCAACAGCTCGTCAGATCTACACCATACGTTGCATCTGCAACGCCACCAGCATTGTGGATGACCCAACCCATTCATCACATGGACTCTTCACTCTGATGTCTGGCAGAAGAAACAGGAGCACCCGAGCCTCCACTTCCAGACTCTGCAATAGCTTCGTCCACCAGGCATTCAGACGGCATTGAACTCTACCTTCCAACCCCACCACCACCACACACACACACATACACACACACACACACACACACACACACACACACACACACACACACACACACACACACAGCATACGAAGACTGAAATGTCTCCATGCCACCAATAATATTTGCTGGAAGTGTAAACTCCAGTATATGTCACAGTATGTCACTTATCTCTGACACCACTCACACTACCTCACACATTGCACTATACCAGCACTGCACTGTCATGTCCATCAATTGTCTCTGGTCTGCTGTATATATTGTATTTATTGTAGTTTTATGGTAATCATTGTAGCGTTATTGTTCCATGCTGCACATTTTGCATGTTGCACATTTGTTACCCTGTTGCACTTTATGTTGTCTATTGTATTGTTGATTCATGTTGCGCCATGGTTCCGGAGGAACGTAATTTCGTTACACTGTGTACCTGTACTTGGATGTAATGACAATAAAAGCCTCTTGACTTGACTTGGATTTGTTGACCTTAAAAACATTTAATATTGAGAAACTTGAAGGAGCTGCTGTCACACAGAGATGACAAAAATAACCACTTAATATATAATCTATTGTTGAAATTTCAGGTAATTACCCCTGACAATATTTGAATAACTTGTTTTGATGTATACAGATAATTGCCCACTAAAATAGAACACACACTCCCTCTTCAGGGAGCTGTTCAACAGAAACTTTTGCCAAAGAAAAAAACCTTTGTGTGTGACCATTCTAATGGATCTAGCATTCTAGTGATTCTAGGATCCTAATGGATCTAGCATTCTAGTAATTCTAGCATCCTAATGGATCTAGCATTCTAGTGGTTCTAGCATTCTAATGGAATGACAGCTTCTCTTGTCATTCAGCACCGTAAGAGCGAAGGAGAGAACTCACAATCAAAGTGCGCTATCTGTTAATTATCCCACGCCTGATTCACGACAGTGCGGTGATTAGCAGGCTTGTGGGAGTGTCAAACGCAGATGTGCACAGTGTGATAACATCAAATGTATTTGACACATGACACGTCCCTCATGTAAACTGCTGCAATAAGGTCATGGTGTAAGGACCTTTGTAAATGCAGATGAAACAGTAGTTCATTGAAATGCTGCTTTAATCACTTACCCTAACCACTAAGCCTAACCACTAACCACTAAGCCTAACCAATAGCCCTAACCACTAACCACTAACCCTAACCAATAGCCCTAACCACTAACCACTAACCACTAACCATAACCACTAATCCTAACCACTAACTACTAACCCTAACCAATAGCCCTAACCACTAACCACTAACCACTAACCCTAACCACTAACCCTAACCAATAGCCCTAACCACTAACCACTAACCCTAACCACTAATCCTAACCACTAACCACACTAACCCTAACACTAACACTAACCACTAACCCTAACTCTAACCACTAACCCTAACACGAACACTAACCCTAACTCTAACCCTTTAACAATGTTAAATCCTTTAACAATCGGATCCACCTCCCAAACAACAACAACCGATCTTCAATTAATAAATAACATCTGTGGGAAGCCTTATCTAATACGGCCTTGCTTCCTCTCCCGCCAGCATCGGTACAATCACTTGTTGACCATCCACGCCATCACCACGGTAAAAACATTGTCCTGAAGATGTCCATCTGGCCGTGTAATCTTATTTTTTGCATCATTGTCCTCAATCGTCTTCAAAACAAACCACGAGACAGGAAACAAAACAACATGTCTGTTAATGGCTTTAATGGTCCCAGACGGTTTATTTTAGCACTGCGCACTCAGAATGAAAGAACATATAAGAGGGATATAACAGGAAGTGTGTGTTCTGAGTGTGTATGCATTGGTGTGATTCGATTAATAAATTTGAAGGGCCGATAATCGCAGCCTGCTGTGGTGTAGAGTGGACAGGTAAATAAAGGTCAGATGCACAGATACTGAGGAACCTGAACTACATCCCCCTGCAGTCCCATGGGCCTAAAGGAACACACTACAGTAGATGACCTCTCTCCTCTAATGATGAGGAACAGCTTTAGATGACCTCTCTCCTCTAATGATGAGGAACAGCTTTAGATGACCTCGCTCCTCTAACGATGAGGAACAGCTTTAGATGACCTCTCTCCTCTAATGATGAGGAACAGCTTTAGATGACCTCGCTCCTCTAACGATGAGGAACAGCTTTAAATGACCTCTCTCCTCTAACAATGAGGAACAGCTTTAGATGACCTCTCTCTTCTACCGCAGAGGAACAGCTTTAGATGACCTCTCTCCTCTAACAATGAGGAACAGATTTAGATGACCTCTCTCCTCTAACAATGAGGAACAGATTTAGATGACCTCTCTCCTCTAACAATGAGGAACAGATTTAGATGACCTCTCTCTTCTACCGCAGAGGAACAGCTTTAGATGACCTCTCTCCTCTAACGATGAGGAACAGCTTTAGATGACCTCTCTCTTCTACCGCAGAGGAACAGCTTTAGATGACCTCTCTCCTCTAACGATGAGGAACAGCTTTAGATGACCTCGCTCCTCTAATGATGAGGAACAGCTTTAGATGACCTCTCTCCTCTAATGATGAGGAACAGCTTTAGATGACCTCTCTCCTCTAACAATGAGGAACAGCTTTAGATGACCTCCCTCTTCTACCGCAGAGGAACAGATTTAGATGACCTCTCTCTTCTAACAATGAGGAACAGATTTAGATGACCTCTCTCTTCTACCGCAGAGGAACAGATTTAGATGACCTCTCTCCTCTAACGATGAGGAACAGCTTTAGATGACCTCTCTCCTCTAACAATGAGGAACAGATTTAGATGACCTCTCTCCTCTAACAATGAGGAACAGATTTAGATGACCTCTCTCCTCTAACAATGAGGAACAGCTTTAGATGACCTCGCTCCTCTAATGATGAGGAACAGCTTTAGATGACCTCGCTCCTCTAATGATGAGGAACAGATTTAGATGACCTCGCTCCTCTAACAATGAGGAACAGATTTAGATGACCTCTCTCCTCTAATGATGAGGAACAGCTTTAGATGACCTCTCTCCTCTAACAATGAGGAACAGCTTTAGATGACCTCTCTCCTCTAACAATGAGGAACAGATTTAGATGACCTCTCTCCTCTAACAATGAGGAACAGATTTAGATGACCTCTCTCCTCTAATGATGAGGAACAGATTTAGATGACCTCGCTCCTCTAATGATGAGGAACAGCTTTAGATGACCTCGCTCCTCTAATGATGAGGAACAGATTTAGATGACCTCTCTCCTCTAACAATGAGGAACAGATTTAGATGACCTCTCTCCTCTAACAATGAGGAACAGATTTAGATGACCTCTCTCCTCTAACGATGAGGAACAGCTTTAGATGACCTCTCTCCTCTAACGATGAGGAACAGATTTAGATGACCTCTCCTTGCTGATGAAGTAGAACAGCTTTAGATAATCTTAGGATGATCTATATTATAAACATCATATCATATCACAAATAACAGAAGTAGAAACAGATAAACAGGATAAGGAGTCAGTGACACTCTCTTACTTTATGTGTGTGTGTGTATGTGTGCGTGTGGCTTTTAAGTTCAAATGTAGCTTTTACTGTTAATTCATTATTTCATTATTTTAATATTTTATCTCTATTTTTATTTGAAAAGTACCTTGAATAGCCTGGTGCCTTCTCAGATATTTACCACTAAAATGGCCTGCATTCTCATTCCTGCACTTTGTCATTTACTCCTAAAGTTGCAGTGAAACAAACAAACAAACAAACAACAACAGGAACTTCCTGAGACCACACTGCAGCATCCCAGTACAATGACAACCTGTCCTGTGTGTTCTGAGGACTCTGAGTGTGAGTTCAGAGTTCTGAGTGTGTGTTTGTGTGTGAACCCGCAGATCTGGAATGTGGGAAAGAGGGGAATATAGTCCCAAAGACAGCAGCACTACTTCAAACTAATAAAAGTTAAAAATGGAGGAAACCACCTCAAACACCCTGCAGGCAGCACGATGTTCACAGAACATCCCAACACCCTTCACTGGAAAAAAAACACATTTCTGAATGTTTTCTCTGACCAACCGTCAAACACGGCAGACAAATAGAATATTCCACACTTTGAAGGAATCCCACACCACCTTGGCGCCTTATTTGTAAATGCACTGATATCTGATGTGCGTCATTCACAGGCTGTTGCATGCCAGGTGCCAGGAGCTATTCAGGGCTCGGAGATCGTCAGTGCCCCTGTTTTCTGAACCCACCCCCCCATTCTGAACCACCAGCAAGGGATGTGATGTCCTCCGCGTTTAGAGGGGTCCACTCTTTCTCACGCTTCATTCACAAAGCAGCCAGACTTCTATTTAAAGGCAGGTACAGTATTTATAACTTGAAGTGATGGAGATGAATTCAGCTCTTCTTAGGCACAGGAAGACCCAGTCCTGAGACGTAGTTCACTCCTTAGGGATGTGTTCCGACCACACCATCAGATAGACAGAAGCTCTCTCACACACACACACACACACACACACACACACACACACACACACACACACGCATGCATGCATACACACATGCACACACACACACACACACACACACACATACACAACTGAGAAAAACACACACAAAAACACACTTTCTTGCTACATGAAATACGTGTACACACACAAACGTATACTCACACACACACACACACACACACACACACACACACACACACACACACACACACACACACACACACACACTCTCTCTCTCTCTCTCTCCATGACCCCACTCCTCCCTCATCAGCAGTTCACTTCAATGCACAGAGGCTGGTGTCAGAGAATAACACTCACACCTCTAGACAGGGCCATCACAGCTAAAGATAAAGATGCTCTATTGTGTTCTACTAAATTTAAACTTTAATGTGCCAATGTGTCTGTTTTTATGTGTTTTCTTTTCAAGTATTCCTTTTCTTTATGTGAAGAGCAGGTGGACTCTATTTTCTTTGCAATCACCCACACAAAGACACACACACGCACACACACACACACACACACACACACACACACACACACACACACACACACACAGATGAAAATAAACTGGTGACTATAGTTACAGAGAGACAAACAGATGGCCGTACACACATGCTGACATTAGGAAGACACGCTCCAAGGAAGTGGCAGCTTACACAGCTGTGTTTATACCTGCTTCAGACGACCTGGGTCAAAGTGAACTGCCCCGGTAATGCCCCAGAAATGCCTCCAAACTCCCCAAACAACCCCGACAAGGAGAGTAATGAAGTATGAAAGAGTCAACAAATGAAGAAATAAATGAATAAACAATAAATGAAGACATGCATGAAAGAGAGGAATAGGGAGAGAGAGAGAATGAATTAATGAACGAATTAATGAATAAAATTCATTTGAGAAAAGGAATGGAATGGATGGATGACAAGTTAATGAATGAGACAGAAAGAAAGGAAAATTAAGGAAACTGGAGAGAAAGAATGAGACGTTTCAGCTCCCTGTGTTCTGAGAACACCGTGGTCTCTGTGATGTCACTACAATCTACACCCACAACAACAACAACAACAAACAAACAAAACCCAAAGTAAGTGAGCAAGAGAGTAAGATTACGCATAAGGAACCGATGATGAAAGCTCATTGGACTGGGCTAGTCAGGACCAGTAGCAGCCAGACGATGAAGAGAATCCTCAAAGCTTTGAAGTCTCCTGTAGTCTGTGATTACTGGCTCTTGGCCAAGGTCCCTTAAAGCAGCTTACATCAGCTACAGTGTGAAAGTCCTTATGAAACAAATGCTGACGCATTGGTCTTGAGCATGGCCTCATGTGCGTTGTGGGGCTGCTACTGTTTGTGATGTTGTAAATGTAAGATGTCAAATCTTTGTGATAAGCCGAGTGTGTGTGTGAGTGTGTGTTAGAGCAGCTTGCTCAGGACTCCAGACGTGTGCCAAAGGCCAGCCGCCATCATTCATGTGTATCCAGTGATTCCACAGCAACATGACGAAATCTGGGATTGATTTAGCACCCTGCCAACGCAGAGATACCACCTCGTTTATGTGTTCATCGTGGCATCCCACACACACACACACACACACACACACACACACACACACACACACACACACACACACACACACACACACTGCCGCCTGGACCAAGCAGCCCTGCTGGGCTCCCACATACTTCATTTAAATCTGCAAAGCATTCTGGGATTTGGCACTTCCGTGCTGTTGCCAATTTGTCAGCGTCTGCCTCTTTTACAGTGTCAGTTCTGCTTTTTCTCTCTCCATCTCTTTCTCTCTCTCTCTCTCTCTCTCTCTCTCTCTCTCCCAATCTCTCATTCACTCACTACATCTTTCTTTCTCTCTCTCCATCTCTCTGGGCATTGGGGAGAGAAAAATACCACAGGGTCAAGATGGTCAAGACACTGCTGAGGAAGTGTAGCAGATTGGAGTGGTCATTGGTGGGTGGGGGGCAACCTGGTGCCTGATGGAGCTCTATAGCAACTTCATCAGCCCTCTGAGTTGAAGTTTGCTCCTAACCATTTAGTTGTGCTGCAGGTGCCCACCTGGTCTCTTTATATCTGCTGGGCATATTGTAGATCAGTGAGTCAGAACAATTCAGTGTAAAATTCAGGTTTGTAAAGTATTGTCAAAGTTCCATATTGTGCAAGTTGAAAGACTTAAGAAAGAAACAGTGAGAGGTGTCTAGCTCCAAAACTCCCCATACTGTCAAACATGCATGGACACACACAGACACACACACACACACGTGCAAAAATAGATACACATTCAGAGAGAGAGAGAGAGAGAGAGAGAGAGAGAGAGAGAGAGAGAGAGAGAGAGAGAGAATTCACCTGGGTTTGAGTTTATCCTTCAGATCTTTCCTGCTATTCATGTTTCCTCATCCTGAATAGTCCATTCAGCTCTTCTTTCCAACATGATCATTATCTATGTACCATTATACATCAACTATGTTTAATATAATTAGGCAACATAAGACATGTTTAACATCTTCCCATGAGCTTCACTTGTTTATTGTATGACTGTAGGTGTATCATTGCACCTAGAGGGGCTCCGACATCACGACTTGGTCGGTAATTACCTGCTGACAAACTCTGTCAAGTCATCATTGCACACACTATATTAGCTGACATGAAAGTCACGCAATTCAGCAGCGAATGAAACACTTCTTCCAGCCATATTACCTGACTGTTTCATGTTTTTGTGTTGGAGAGAGAGAGGGGGAGGGGAGATCATTACTTGTCTTTGTGTCGTGGTGTTTTTAAGAGTTAATAACATCACGCCTGCAGTGTTATTTATTTCTCTGGTATGACATGTTTTGCTTGTTAAGATGCCCACATGGTCATTACTAATGTATATTACCGGTCTGGATGAGTCACTTCTGAGTCGTGGGGTGGGGGGGCAGGGCAGAGTTGGGGTGAAGTCTTGAACTGCATTGCATTCTGGGGGTTAAAACACTACTGCCTGGATGCACCTGGACACTGACACATTTTCTGTTGTTTTGCCTCTGTATGCTGAATGAGAAGATTTGAAATTGTGAGAATGAATTGGATGTGTGGAATGGCAGCGTTGTTGAACTCTACGGGGTACTGCAATCAGCACTCACCGCCTTCATAATACTTAGTTCCTGAGTATCTGAGTAATGGAGATTTGAACAAATTAATGTATCCCCAAAGTAAGCTGGATTTTTTTAGTGCGTCTACAACACTATTCATTAGGTATTGCTACTGTAATGCGTCGTGATTGAGAGGCAAACACAAATGTTTAGAAGAGTTTATTCAGAGCAAATCCAGACTCAGAGTCCACAAAAACGGTCCGGGGTTGACCAGCCAGGCAAGTCAGAAAATGACAAGACTGCATGACAAATGCAAGAAACTGAAACACAAACTAAATGTAGAAACTGGAGAACAAGACAAAGAAAGAAGGCATCACAGAACAGAGCAAAACACAACCCACATCCAGGACTGTAATGCATATCCACATTATGGACACAACTAAGGAGACCAAAACCCTTGGGAGGGGGCAACAACTCTGGTATTCCCAGAATTCCAAGGTATTCCCGGAATTCCAAGGATTTCTGCAAACTATATCATCAGTAAATTTGAGAGTGCCTTCTCCTGGACAAAATACATGCCCTGTTCACCAGAGATACACTTTTTCACTTTTCACCATTCTGTCACAGAATACCCCCCAAGTTATTACCCCTGAACTCAACAGGGATGCAAGAGCCTAGCACAGGGGTGGCCAACCCACTAGAGACCAAGAACCACTCTTTTTACTGTGTTACGGCAAAGAGCCACATCATACATGGGCATGTAAATTGTTGACAAGGGGGGTGGCGAGTGTAGATTGTTGACGGGGGGGATTGTAATGGACAAAAAATAACTATTATATCCCGATCGATCGATCGCCAGTAGTTGGCGAATTAGTAACTCAGAGCTGATGAGGTAACCGGGCCACAGCACAGACCGTTGCAGGTGAGCGCACGGACCGGCTGAGAACCGCATGAAACCAGGCAAAGAGCCGCATGCGCAGGTTGGCCACTCTTGGCCTAGCACGTTTCTGACAAACTGCCATATAGCCTTTATGTCATCCTGAGGTGTTTCTGAGGCGTCCCTGAGGTGTGCATTTTGTATGGAGGCATGTAAAGACAGTGTGTTCTTCTCTTTGTGGTTGTCCATGACACATTTTTGCCTGCACCCTGGAGAGTGTGTTTGATGTGCTCAAGAGTTTTCAGAACTGAGAACACTCTTCCGTCATAGGCTATTTTAGTCTATCAGGATGCTTGCTAGCAGTAAGGTCACCAGGGCCTCTTTCCTTCTTAACAAAAGCCAAACATGGCTGAAATTTTGGTATTGCCTCCTGTTGGCCTACTGTACTGCCACTCTGTTCCTCAGATTCAGATCCAACAGCAACAAACACCAGCTATGCCAAATCTGGGCCAGACGAATGCTGTTCTCCCATCGGTCAGACGTTTGTCAATACCCTATCGAGCCCCGACATGACAATCAGCTACACATCATCTTGTCAACATGAACATCAGCATGAACTAAGCATGGTTGTTCCATGAATAAATAGGGAACACGTTTAAAGACAGCAAAACTGGTTCTAACTGGTTGTTATTTCTGGATCCATGACGAAGGACAAGGCAGGGTCCCTTGTTTTCATACAGGTTGTCCTTTCCTGCTTGATTCATTTGGCCGCAGGCCCGTAATAGCTCGAGGGCGGCACAATGCAGACTCATCTGCTTCTCCAGCTGTGCTTCTGGTGTGCTCACACCATTCATAAATTAACAGGATCAGCAAGACCCCCTTCCACTGAACAGAGATCAGTCTGTGTTTCCACTGTGGCCATGCCATCCACGAATGAACACGTTCAGACAGACCTCCTTCCACTGATTAGAAATCAGTCTGTGCTTCTCACATAATGATGAAAATGCTATCTGAATGTGTATTGAGCTCATCCTACATCAGCTAGGGCCACTAAATCCTCCCTCCAACTTTAAAAAATTGGCCCTGGCTCTTATTTTGCAGTGTTAATAGAGAGGGAAGGTGCTAGAAATAAAATAACAAACACACACTTCCCTACCTAATTAGTCGCACCTAAATCTAGCATGGATGACGTAAAAGCGAGTATTTGTGACTACAGAGCGTCTGTCCCAAGCCCAGCCCAGATGACAAGTGGGGATGTGTGAGCGATTAATAGGCTCTGACGATGAAAGACGACGCTGAGGCCCTGGAGGGGGTGCGGAGAAGAGGATCGCTGAGTCAGCGACGGCTAACTGACAATCGCACACTAACTGTCAACAACATCCAGCGTGGCCTACAGAGCTACTGCCATCAGGGTGGACACTGATGTCATGGGTGGATGGGGTGGGGGGGTTGATGGGTAAAGTGCTGAGTCATTACATGCCCTCCTCCACAGGTGGCTATAGCCAAAGGTTAGCGGAGCTGATGGGTAGAGCTAACGGGAACAACACTATCTTTTCCTAACAGCACTAAGCTGCCGAGTTTTCTTTCATGTGTTTTCAAAACTTAAAAACAGGCAAAATTTGCTGAGCAATATATTTGCAATGTACATAAATATATTTCGAATTCCCTGACAAGTTATACGTGTCAAACGTCCCCAGAAACCATGAAACTGTAGAACCTGGAAACTTGTTTCCATGGCAGTGTTTTGAAACATTCTATTTGCTAGTCAGGTGGTGTGCCCTCCTAAGGCAAGACCCTGTTCACCCCTCCGTGCTGGCCCGACCATGACCCTATGGGGCCCCTGTGACTGGCTGCCACAGCACTGGGCCCCGGTCATGTGGAGACTGATTGTCCTGCTGCTGTGCTGATGAGCGTGGCCCTCACCCCGGGCTGGTCCCGCTGTCAGGGACGATGCACTCTGCTTTATGCCTGCTGTTGCCAGTGTCATAATGTCACCTGCTATTGTTTATCCTCCGGTGAAACTCACTTCCTCTACTTTCATCATTTTATTCACGCAGCCATTTAATTACAGGCTGTGGCATTTCTACACTAGAACCTCTCCATCAAAATTCCATCGACCACGGTCTCCATGGAGACTAGGACTTCTCCAGTGAACTGTGGAGCCCCAGGTTGACCCGGACATCCTGACCGCTGCAGTTGAAAGACAACGGGGAAGACCAATCAGAGAAGACCACTCAGAAGAGGACAGCTCAGGGAAAACTGCTCAGGAGAGGACAGCTCAGGAGAGGACAGCTCAGGAGAGGATGACTAAGGAGAGGACAGCTCAGGAGAGGATGACTAAGGAGAGGACAGCTCAGGAGAGGATGACTAAGGAGAGGACAGCTCAGGAGAGGATGACTAAGGAGAGGACAACTCAAACAGAGGACGACTCAGGAGAGGACAGCTCAGGAGAGGACAGCTCAGGAGAGGATGACTAAGGAGAGGACAGCTCAGGAGAGGATGACTAAGGAGAGGACAGCTCAACAGAGGACGACTCAGGAGAGGACAGCTCAGGAGAGGACAGCTCAGGAGAGGACGGTTTAGGTGCTTGTCTCAAACTCAACATGCTTTCATAGATGATCATAAATACAGTTTAGATTGACATCTAAGAACAGAGCAAAGTGGCCCATTTACTGGATGTCTCTGGCCTTTCATTCAGACACTTGATCCAGTTTTGAAGTAAATAAGAGATCACTGAGAGTGTCTTTACATCATACAAAACACATAATTATTCTTATACACTGCTTCACTCACATGTATTTACTACATTGTAAGTCTAGATATTTTGCAGTCTTGTTTCCTCTACATATACTTGAGCGTGTCCCATTTGTGGAGATGTGGTGTAACAGCACTGACATAATGACAGATTGCATCATGGGTTGGGGGCTTCTCAGCTGCATTCTGAGGACTCCACAGATAATGCTGCAGTCCTGGAGCTCTGGACTATCAAAACCTTGTGTGAGGACGGCTTTATGTGAGAATAAGAACCCTTTTCTCACAAACGGGGTGAAGGAGGTGGACAGACGGAGGGGAAGTGGAGGCTGGGACATGTCCCTGACCCCGCGAGTCCTACAGCAGGGACACCGATGACATTCATCCAGTTGGGCTCAGTACAGTCACGCACACTGCACTCAAACATCCGCCGCTCACCCCAACAATGCATGTGTGTCTGAGAGCGTCCTCTACCACTGCCACCAATGTCATGGTTATACAATCCTTTATAATTCACAGGAAGTGCCCCAAGAAGTGTGTGTGTGTGTGTGTGTGTGTGTGTGTGTGTGTGTGTGTGTAAAGATGTTTGTTCTCTGTACCTTCGTTCTGCTTTTCAAGATATATTAAAAATGTCTGGTGCTGAACATTGGCCTTACCAGAGCTTAGTGAAACCTTTTAGACCACAAGTATGTGTTGAGTAAGAAGGTGAACGTCCATGCAGGTGGAAGTTAATCCTTCAGCACAGATAATCCACGACAGGATATCCTTCCATAATCCTCCACACTCCTCCACATGCTTGAGCATTTCCACAGAAATAAACTCAAAAGTTCTGAGTTTGTGGAGAAGTGCTGAAGAATCTTGAAGCCTGTATGGTTTTCTCTTCCATGACTGGCTAACGTGACTAAAGGAAAAGCTGCTCTGCAATCATACCAACAATCATAACATTTCTGATTTAAAGTTCTGACCTGGGCACTCAGATCAATGAGCTTTCTCATGTATTAACAGTGAAATTATTCCACAGGTATAGCGACACGGGCCACATCGCACCCCTCACCCCTGACATCACACGCCTCACCCCTGATATCACACAACTCACCCCTGACATCACATGCCTCACCCCTGATATCACACACCTCACCCCTGACATCACACGCCTCACCCCTGATATCACACACCTCACCCCTGACATCACACGCCTCACACCTGACATCACACACCTCACACCTGACATCACACACCTGCAGCAGGCATGAATGGTTAATGCTGGAGAGGACAAGGTGATACAACTGCCCACACACACACACACACACACACACACACACACACACACACACACACACACACACACACACACACCGTCCCTGAATGAGCTGGTGTGGAGGAGCCTCCGGAACTAAGCACATCCGCTCCTTGCTGAGAGGTACACTCATCCTCTCATGCCCACTGCAACCTCCAGCCAGCTCAGCCCCTCCCACTCCTCCGCTCAGCCCCTCCCACTCCTCCGTCTGGCCCGTGGGAGCTCTGTGGCTCACGCAGTCCATCACACACCTCAGATGACTAGTCCCACCCCCACAAGCGGGATTCCCTGCACAAACAAAAACACACACGCAAACACACACAGTAACACTAGATAGAGAGATAATGAAAGCAGAGTAGAATGGATGGAAATTTTAATATAGGGAGCAATCTTGATTGGTCTTTGGTCTGTTTTTGAGGACTATGAGCAGGAGTGAATAATAAATAAACAAACTGGTGTGTGTTTCTGTGTGTGTGTGTGTGTATGTGTGTATTTATGTCAATATTGGAGTGCAAGTGTGTTTCCCAAACATTGAAAACATACACACAAAGTGGATGTGAACACGTATCAAAAATAATTAGGAGAAGGAACTTCCCTCTCAGATACCGCAAACTCACACTCATGTCTCACACAGAAAATGTTCATTTCACATCACATTTCCACAGATGTGAAGTTGTGTGAAAGTTTGCATATTCCACAGCAGTCCTTAATACGAATAAATACATATATGACTGCAATGTATGCAAATTATAGACACAATAATGCAGAAACTGCACAATACTATACAAGTTCTGAGTAGAAGCTATCTTCACATGTACATAGCTTCCTCTTGTAACGTGTAGAATCCCAGCAGTATGGTGGCTTGGTTGTTAACACATGTAAAGTGTTTTGTGGTATGAGAAAGGTGTGACAGAAGTGTATCTAATAATAAGTCTCACAGCTCGATCAGGCACCAACATCAAATCAAAGCTCAGGGTCAACTGTGCCTTTGATTATTGCCCCTACCCCCACCACCTGCCACCCCAGCATGTACACACATGCCCACCCCTGCCCACGAGGGTGAGGAGACTCACCAGTGATCATCAGAGTGTCATTTTTGTCTTCACAGATTCCCCACGTCACTGTTTCTGGACCAATAACATTCCCCCTTTGTCATGTGTGGATGGACAAACATGAAACAGTAGTGCCAAATAACTGCTAGATCTCTCTCTCTCTCTCTCTCTCTCTCTATCTATCTATCTTTCTCTCTCTCCCTCTCTTCTTCTCTAGCTCTCTATCTTTCTCTTTGTATTTTTTCATATCTCTCACTCTATTTCTCTCCCTTCCTTCCTCTCTTTCTCCACTTTGTGAACATCATGAATTTGTGAGAACAGTGAAAATATTTGTTTTAGAAGCCTGAGGAAATTCTGAGGAGCTGTTGGTTAATCTTTAAAAAAACAACACACACAATGGAGCTGATCCAAACCCCCAAAACGCCTCATCGTCTCTCCCTCATATACTACCACACGCGTGTTATAAATGAACCACAGTTGTCTTTTCATAACACGTAGAGCTTATTCACAGATAAGCTGCTGGGATGAGTGTTAGCTGTTGCTAAGTTGAATAGGCAGGGAAAATAACTAAGTAAAAATAAAGCATGATGACGCTTTAGATCAGCAGGGCCTCTTATAGCAGCAGCCCGTGGTCCAGCGGTCCGAATAAAGGCCGTTATAATAAGATTAGATGAAGTGAAGGGAAAAGGAA
>NC_135215.1:15505102-15525102 GCF_052324685.1 Brachyhypopomus gauderio | reverse complement strand
CTGGGAGTGTGTGTGTGGTTTAGAGAATCCTCTTATGATAAGAGCAGTGTTATGCTCGCAAAAACAAAATGGCATTGTATCATCTGTGATGTTTTCTCTACAAAGTGAAAGTAATGGAGAACTAAGCAGATAAGATCATGCTACAAGATCTATAACTCTGGTTACTCTGCTCTGGTTACTCTGCTCCGTTGACTCTGCTCTGTCTGGTTACTGTACTCTGGTTACTCTGCTCTGTTGATTACTCTGGTTACTATACTCTGGTTACTCTACTCTGGTTCTGCAATGTTTCTAGAGTTTTCACACTCATAAGCACACATATGCGTAATACATGCGCTGCAATTAAAATATTCTTTGTTTACTCTACAGAAGAACAGTGGAGATGGCTTTCCCCGAGTAGCTCACACACCCTCAATGAGCTTTATATGCAACCTGCTCATTTTCATTTCTAACCTCCCCTTTTCCATTCTCTCCATTCTCTATCTCTCTATCTCCACTCTCTTCCTCTCTCTCGGTTTACTCCCACTCAGTCACTCTCATAGTATTCACCTTTTTGCAGATGGGCAGGACATCATGTAAGGGAATCACCTGTGTGGGTGGTGTTCTGTACTGTGTGTGCATGTGTGTGTGTGTGTGTGTGTGTGTGTGTGTGTGTGTGTGTGTGCTATCTCTCAAAATCTCTTCCTTAAGTCTCAGGAACTACTTGTGTTGGTTGTTCTCTATGTTTCACTCTCTCTCTCTCTGTCTGTGTGTGTGCGTGTTCCCCTCCTCTTCCTATTATGGTCTTTCCGGCTGGCATGCTGAGGAATCCCTCAGTCACCACGGCAACAACAGGCACCATCATCTCAGCTACGTGCGTCATAGTGGTCTCACAAGGAGGAACTGAACTTTAATAAGAAAATAATAAATGAGAGAAAAAAAGGGACTGGCGGTAGCAGCTTGGACTATTTTGCTCTTACCCAGAGTTCCATGGGAAAGACCGCTGCACAGCTCCCTGCGGCTAGCCTTTGTTCTCTGGGTTGCCTTCAGCCCCGCGAGGAAGTGCTGAATCAGCACGCCAACCCCTGTGCACAAGCGCTGGCGTGCTCGCTACTCTTGTTTGTGCTGTGGAACACTAGCTATGAAATTATTGCTATAAACTTGTCAACTGATTAGCATCTTTATTTTATGGAGGGTAAAGAATTTACATAGAGGTAATGAAGAGGTTATCTAAACGGTAGTGGGTGGGTGGGGTATGTAGTGGGGGGCACGTATCTGGGCTGGGGGGTTGTGGAGAGGTGTGTGGCAGAAGAGATGTGAAACGCATGCTGCATTTCAGTTGTGTGTGCGCATGTGTAAACATCTATTTACGCGTATGACCAATACTGTGCATCTTAAGGAACAGGAAGTGATTGTTCCTCATAAGTCGACATGGTGACTCAGTTACTTACTCAGGGCTCCAGACAGCTCTCCTGCAGGTGAAGGGGACGTGAACCCTTTGACCCTCCACAACGAACACCACCACCACGAGTCCTCAAGATGACTCACCACAACGAACTCCACCACTACGAGTCATGTTAAAATTTGAAGGTCTACATGAGAAACTCCCATGACCTTTGCCCCTTGCAGTGTTCATTTGTGTTCAGATGGACTGATAGAAGTAATGTGGACTGGTCAGAATAAATAATGTGAGTAATTAACTGGTGAAAGTCCTTTTAGCCTAAGATTGAGACCAATCGTGGCCTGAGAAAATAGATATTGATATATGAAGATTTAAATATGAATCTCAGATAAAACATAGAAGCTTGCTATGATGTTAAGATCAAGCAAACACACACAGCTGTGATGCAGTAGGCATTGACAATGTTGGGGTTGTATCAGCAGTGCTTGGAATCTGCATCTGTCTGAATAACTTGGATACTATATGAAAATGGGGATTACCATGGGAACTGCTGGTGGCCTACCTCCAGGTAACAAGCAAATGTCAGGCGATGTTTTTAAGACTCTTCAGTGTACCACTGCTGGTCAGTGCTGAACTAGGATCAGTTCTAAATAAATTTTTTCTGCATTTGAAGCCCGTCATTCATTTATTTTACAAAGGCAGGAATTACAGTTCAAAACATAAATAAATGTTATGACTAGCTGCACTACTCCAATGCTAATGAACTTTTTAAAGTTAATTCTGCTCACGTTCAGATACTGAGGTCTAATGGAAAAATGTTGGAGCATAAAGCCTGGAGCACAAATCATAAATCAGGCAACTTGTTAGTGATAATAAGGCTAATTGAAGTCAAAGCTCCAGTGAGTAGATGCTGAGGCAGGAATAGGGACACATGATTGGCCAGTGCACATGGAGTTTTTGTGTGCAACACATAACATAACAGATGGATAACGCTGGCCTTTTTAACTATATCATCACTGCCTGTAAAAATACAGTTAGCGTGTCTGTGTGTACCACTGTGCTTTGTGATATCTTGCATGTGGTTGTTTGCAAGACCAGACTATATGCTCATTATGTGTGTATATATCTCCTTTTTCTCATTTTCCCTGTGGTTTGAGGGTTGGGAAGGGAATGTACGGCCTGCTGAAGAATGTAAGGAATGTACGGACCGCTGCCAGGAATACAAACGCTGAGCAGAGTCACAATTTTTAAGGGCAAATCCAGTGACGATGACCAGTGACAAGACCGAGGAAGCACGGGCTTTAAATATACACTGCAGTGACGCGAAGACAAACGACACCTGAGCAGAGTTGGGGGCAGAGAATGACAAAATACAGCCAGGAGGCGGGGGCAGAAACCAACACCAAAACAATGGAACACATGGCAGACCATCGCCTTGGGAACTGTGACATCAGAAGCGGTGCAACCATGACAGAGGCCTTGCTTTCTGCTTCATGACTGTGGATCTCTGGTGAAACCTCGGGCCTGTTCCTACCTTGACTCCTAAGACAGCAACAAAGTAATTCACTCGAAGTGTGTGAACATCACTGGCATCCAAGTGTAACGTATTTTGAAGCTTACAGAGACTACAGCAAACAATCTGGTGTTGTAGCCTTGCTGTCATTCAAAAGCATCTGAAGAGCTATGAGTGGGCTGTTCATTTAATGACCGCTGAGCTGAACCATCCCAACAATGGATCTTTAACATTTAACATTTTGGAGGGTTTGTATACTTTAAAAGACTTTTAAAATTCAAGGTCTGACTTTTCTAGGCTGTGGAGAGGCACAGGCTGTGTGGGTTAAGCCTCTCTATGACAGGGTTGCCAACTTTTCAAGATCGCTTGGAGTGAGATTTGAACCTGGAGGGGGTGGTTGGGGGGGGGTTGTAAAATGGAAAAATGGACACAAATTAAGTATTATATCGCGATGGATCGATCGCCAGTGGTTGGCGCCAGAGTGAACTAGTAACTCATTGAATCATAGTTGTGGATCAGAGGTAAATAAACTAGTTTTTTTTTCGGCATGAGAAATCGGAAGTGTGGCGTGAGAGCGTGTGAAGACGGTCAAATGCTTGTGTCTCACGCTCAATGCGTGAGAGTTGGCAACCCTGCTATGATGACCGAGGTTCACTCGGCCTTCTGACTCTGACTCCCTGGATGGCACATCCGAAGAGGATTTTACCCTATCTTGGTTAGGTGGGAGGAGAGCGCCTTTATTTATAGAACATATCCAGCTACTTGCATTTGTGGGAAATTATAGAACACACCCAGGTCCCATTCTGGAACACACAATCAGGCGTGTTTGTCTAAATGTCCTCAGGAACAGGGAGTCTCTCTCCCACCTCTCACAGACCTGTAAGGAGACCGTGACTGTTCAGGGACACTTGCTCTCCTAGTGACATTAGCATGGCTTGTGTGTGTGTGTCTCTCTCCCTGTATCTGCACAGTATAGAAGGGTTAGTGGTTAGGGGTTAGTGTTTAGGGATAGGGGTGCTTTGTGTGGTGTACCACTGGCGACGCTACTGGCCCATCGTCCGGCTGCGTCACTGACCCTGAGCCACCGGACAGGTGACCTGATACAAGCAGCATTCTTACCTGCCTGCCGCACACGTGCACATCACAGAGTATGTGTGAGCAACTACACGAGTGTGTGTACATGTGCGTGAGTAAGTACGCACATGTGTGGGTGGGAGGGGAGGCAGGGAGTTGGGTAAGAGTAAGAAATGTTATGCTAGTTATGTATTATGATTATGAAATGAGAAGAGAATGGATTGGGTGATGTTGTGTGTGCGCGCGTGCTGAGGTGTGCAGGTGTGTGTGTGTGTGTGTGTGTGTGTGTGTGTGTGTGTGTGTCCGCCTGCAGACGTCAGCGGCTGACAGATTCCTGGCTGGTTAATCAGGCCGCTTTGCATGTGAATGCATGGCAGCTCGGTGACAATGGGCCCTTAGGCAGGAGTGGGAGAGATAAAAGCAGCTTTGAAGCCCCTAGTACTGCGTTCTGTCCAGTGGAGTGAGGCCTGCAATGTGCCATTGCTACTTCTGTAAAGTGTGTGTGTGTGTGTGTGTGTGTGTGTGTGTGTGTGTGTGTGTGTGTGTGTGTGTGTGTGTGCGTGTGTGTGCGTGTGTGTGCATGTCCCTGCAAAGATTTACTTTGTTCCACATCTTTATTAATTAAGCTCTCTGACAACCATTTGATTGTCCAAGTGTGTATCTATGCCATCACTAGAACTCATCTTCCCTTCAACTGAACACTGGACTGTGGACCCTCCAGTGAGTCTTTGATATGAAAACATTTTGGATGTTGTACTATTCTAATGGCAGCCATGGTGTCACTCCAGGGGCCTTGATATAAGGGTACTAGGCTTGATATAAGGGTACTAGGTTTGATTTAATGGTAATAGGCTTGGTATAAGAGTACTAGGCATGTTATAAGGACACTATGCTTGATATAAGGGTACTAGGCTTCACCTGGGAAGCAGACAGGAGAGAGCTCCAGTGAGAACACACCTTGGCGATTAATGAAGTCGTCTTAGGGTTGAATCCTGGGTAATAACAACCTGCTGCACTTCTTGTGTCTTTAAGCAGAGCTCTTAATCCTAAGATATTCCTGAAGGAATATGTACCACTAATTGGCATCCAGATGGGAAGGTGAGCAGGGTAAGTTGAGGTAAATCTAATGTCCAGTAATGTCTGGGACAGGTTTCTTGTTTACGGTTCTGTTCAGAGTATGTGAATCCGAGAAAACAGAAATCGGAGATGTTTCATGCGGGCCCTGCGTCTGTGGATCTGTAGATGAGGGGTGTGATCTTCAGCATGGTGGCGTGTAGGAACATGGGGGTGAGTGGATGTGGATCTGTAGTGAGGGGTGTGACCTTCAGCATGATGGCCTACATGTAAGATAATGATTTTGATATTGATTTTGCCAATATTGAGCCCCATTACAGACGAGCAAGGTTATAGTTCATATGTATAGCCGCAGCAAAGTTAACATGAACGTACCTGCTACAGACATACAATCCAGTCTCCTCGAGCGAGGACGAATGGATTATATACCCGCTCTCTGGGTGAGTCAATCTCTGCACATGGCTTCTCTTATCACTGTTATGCGGATGACACCCAGCTCTTCTTTTCCTTCCCACCCTCTGACACACAGGTTTCAGCTCGAATCTCTGCATGTCTGAAAGACATTGCCTCTTGGATGGCAGCTCACCACCTAAAGCTTAACCCAAGCAAGACAGAGATGCTGTACATCCCTGCAAGAGCCAGTCCTCATCGTGATCTTTCTATCTCATTCGAGAACACCGTGATCACTCCATCCATGGAAGCGCGTAGCCTTGGAGTAGTTGTCGACAATCAACTCTCCTTCACGGCCCACGTTGCTAACACAACACGATCATGCAGATTCGCCCTTCACAACATTCGGAGGATTCGGCCATTTCTCTCTAGGGAGGCCACTCAGGTCCTTGTCCAGTCCCTTGTTATCTCAAGACTGGACTACTGCAACTCCCTCCTGGCTGGTCTTCCTATGCATGCCATCAAACCCCTGCAACTGATCCAGAACGCTGCAGCTCGGCTGGTCTTCAACCTTCCCAAGTTCAGCCATGTCACTCCCTTGCTGCTCCCTCCACTGGCTTCCGGTAGCTGCCCGCATCAAATATAAAACCCTGGTGCTGGCCTACAAAGCAAAGAATGGTCCAGCTCCTCCTTACTTGATGGCCATGGTAAAACCCAGATGCATACCTAGAGCCCTCCGCGCCTCAAGTATGTCTCGTCTTGACCCTCCATCATCCAGGACACATGGGAGACAAGCATCCAGACTTTTCTCTGTCCTGGCTCCAAGGTGGTGGAATGAACTTCCCTTGTGTGTCCGAACATCGGAGTCACTTGCTGTCTTCAGACGCCGACTGAAGACCCACCTCTTTCAAGTGCACTTTGCATAATTATGCTTTGTCTATTGTACTTTATCGTCTCTTTCCTCAGGTATTGTGCATAATTGGGTTATAGGAATTGTTTACTGTCTTTTTCCTCAGGGGATGTGTATATTCAGGTATAATTGTTAGGTATCATTTGACTTTCGTCTAGTGGTTTTTCCAGCTTAGAGTACCTTGTGTTCAGGACTATCTATTCTACCTTGGAGATTCCAAGCAACTACATAGCACTTTTGTAAGTCGCTCTGGATAAGAGCGTCTGCTAAATGCCATAAATGTAAATGTAAATGTAAATATCTAGACCAGATGCATCGCTCACAGAGGAATCCAATGTCTCAGCTCAGCATGCTTTGTTTAAATTCTAACTTGCTCTGGTGATGGTGGAGAGACACCACAGTAACACCAGAGCGACAGAACGACAGACACTGCTTGACTGAGACTGCCTGCCACGGATGCCTGTCACCTCTAAACACCGCAACTTCCCCCGTGAACATACTGAGACCCAGGGAGAGAGAGAAAGCAGAGAGAGATAGAGAGAAAAAGAGAAAGGTAGAGAGAATCAAAGGAGGAAGCATGATGCGGAATAACACGGTTGATTTCGGATAACTTCTGCTCACGATTGTGAATCAGACCATATTGGTATAGCATGTTTTGTGCCTGCTTGTTTGTGAACACTCCTGCTTAAATTCACTTTCACTGCATTTATCAAAATAGATTTTATAATTTGACTTTCTGGGAGTTGTTGAACCTTCCTTTGCATTTCCCTTGTTTCTATGGTTACATGGGTATTTAGTGGTGACAGTAGGAGGTTGTGATTATATGATATAATGATAATTGTTTCTGTTAGTTATAGGTTCCATATATATATATATATATATATATATATATATATATATAATAACATATAAATGCAAGTATGAAGCCCTTTTCATTATCCAACCCAGTATGACTCAGAGGATACCAATCAGAACCTCATCACACTGAACACAGAGGCACCTCTTGGTAATCTGAACTGAGCGTAAGATGAAGGGATTCATGAAACATGAAGCATTCCTATGTGTAATATCTATGTAGATTAGATGACAGGTCTCCTGAGATCCAGGACACAGTGCAGCCAGATTTCAAATCTCCTCATGTGAAGGCACGGTGGCTTGAGGTCATTTTAAAAATAAAGTCACGTTCCCAGTGCAGGGTTGGATAGCTCTGCTCAAATGTGCTGCTAAGCGACAGAGAAGACACACAGTGCTGAACTTGTTTTTCTTCTGCACCGGTCCACCAACAGGAAAGTAATAATCACCAAAGTTACTGCCCATATTCCTTATTCCTTGATGCCTAGAGCCAGTGTTGTGGCCACCTCAACAGAAAATGTGAGGTTACTGCACATCAGTTCAGTTGCCATTTATATGACACATTAATTGGTGGTAAATATAACATAATAACATTCTTTGGAGTGATATCATATACTACGGAATATAAATACCTTTTACATCTGAAACTATTTCTCTAAAGAGAATGTTGACATGGCCTGCTCTGGTTGGTTGTGGGTGGGTTGGGTTCTGAGTAACCATGACGATGTCAGCATTGAACCATGCTGGAGTGGACAGTGAAATGGCAGACGGCTCTGCTGGTAAATGACTAAATGTCTTCTGTGAGACTCATTACCCAAAGAACAAACACATAATGTGCCTGTGTGTGTAAGAGATCAGAGACACACACAGATAGAGGAAGGAGGGTGAGCAGCAGGAATCAGGAACTTGTATTTTCAGCTTCTACAGACTCTTCACACATAACCAGACAACTGACACCAACTCTGTCTCTCAAACACACATTTACATTTACATTTACATTTAGGGCATTTAGCAGACGCTCTTATCCAGAGCGACTTACAAAGTGCTTTGCTTCTGATCACAGAATACATCCTAGGTAATAGTACGGACAGGCCAGAATTCAAGACACCATTGAGTCAGACTACTACTAAACTACAGGAGTCAATATCATTACCTAGTGTTTTGCAAGTTAGGCATTTGCCAAGAAGCACAAATAACCATAGACAGACATACAATTTAAGAACACGGCAAGTGGTATCAGCTGAGTTAGTGCTCTGGTACGAACTCAACAAACAGGTGAGTCTTCAGTCTACACTTGAAGATAGCAATAGACTCTGCAGTCCTAGCAGCTAATGGAAGATCGTTCCACCATTTTGGAGCCAGGACGGAGAATAGTCTGGAGCTTTGTCTTCCATGAGACTTTAAGCATGGAGTTTCAAGTCTAGCCAAGCTTGAGGTTCTAACACACACACACACACACACACACACACACACACACACACACACACACTGTATACTTGCAAGTTGGAGAAGATACATACACAGTCAGGACCCCGGGAGCGGTCTGCCATCCTGCTGAGGTGGTATTGAGTGTCTTCATCTCCAGAAGTGTGTTCAGAATAAGTGCCCACTACTGCAGAGAGAGGTCATTTCAGACATGACACCTGATCAATACACAGGACTGCTGGAAAAGTTCTTCTGAGAAACAAAAATGAGAAAAGGACCTGCATCAGTAGGTGCCTTCTGTACTGTTCATGTGCTCCAAGCAAAGGACGTGATTACCCATGAGTAGCCCTCAAAACGGAATATTTACAGGCTCATGCTGATAGGCTAATGTTGATAGGCTAGCCCGCACGTCTTGCAGCATGTCACCCAACATTCAGTCTCTTATCTGACCACAGTGTAATCAATCTGTAAATTCACATTAATTTGGACAGTTTTTAAAATTGTGCAATTGATTCAGTCCCAGTGAAGTGCTATCAGAAATAATCAGGCCTCTCCTGTCACACCTGCTTCCATCACAAGATGCAGGGTGTGTAATGCTCACTAGAATTATTGTAATTACTGCAATGCTCAGAGCTTTTGCTTACAAAGCTGCCTAGCTGTGAAGTAATCATGGTATCCAGTGTTTGGAGAAGAAAAACAGTTTTTAGGCCTAAGCACCTGTTTGTGATTTTTTTTTTTAATTAAAAAAATCAGATAAAGGTACAGGTCTGGTGAAGCCTTTCATTTCACTATGATTACAATACTACTACACTACCAGAACTACAAATACTACGAATACTATGAATACTAATACTACTCCTGCTTGTCTTTTTGTTGAGCTGTGCAGTGACCATGCCTTGGCTAATCTGTTCCCCCTCCCTGGGGGCTGCTGGGTAATGTGTCTCCAGAGTGAGATAAAATATACAAATTAACAATATATCTTATATATCACCATACATGACTTATGACATCATGTTTCCTTACATACATAAACTGACTGATCCATCCAATTCACAATGTCTACATATATGCTAATGCCTTATGATAAAGCAGCCTCTGTAATACAAATTTCATAGTCTAACGTTGCAAAGGGTTAAATTCCATTTTAATGAAAATATTGATATGGAGATTCTATGAATCAAACAGGATAAAAGAAAAAACATTTAACACATTACATATGTTAATATGTCTGTAGACCTGATTAAACAGGCTTAAAATGATCTTCTTTGTTAACATCAAATCTGAAGATGGTTGAGAAATGCACACACACACACACACACACACACACACACACACACACACACACACACACACACACACACACACACACACACACACACACACACACACACACACACACACACCCAATACTCCCTGCCCTTATCTATCTGTCTGCATGTTCAATTAGAGCTGAACTGCAGCCCACACGAGCCCTTGATCTGCTGGTCCACTCAGATCAGAGCGTTCCTGTTACCTTACCTAACAGTCCTGTGATACCGCCAACATCTCATGTAGAAAGTAGTTCACTTCAATTAAGCTTAGGGTTAGATGTATGTGCAGACAAGACATTATTAATTTAAGAGAAAGATAAGATTTTTATTTTATAACATGGTGCTAACACAATGTCTCCCTCACTCTCTCTCCTCCTCCCACTCTCCCTCCCTCTACCTCTTACTCTCTATCTCCTTCCATCCCTCCCTTTCCTTCCCCTCCCACTCTCACCTCCTCCCCTTCTCCCCATCCATTCCTCTCTCTCCCACTCCCTCCTTCACTCCCTGTCTCTCCCCCTCTCTTATCTGTGTGCACCATGCTTAATCAGATCAGGTAGTCTGAAGCCCCCGCAGGTAATTAAGAGCGAGTGCTTAGCGTGCCCTGTGTATGAGACACGTGAGTGGGCGGAGCAGTGGGCGGAGCTAAAGAGGCCCAGACAGGGGCGATATGGCTGGGGTCCTGCTCCACTTTAAGGCCTTAGGAACCATTTAAAAGTCAAAATCATAATTCCACAGGGCTGGGAAGGATACAAGTTGTTTGCATATATCAGAAAGAGTACACACAACTTAGAACATGTCAAAGAGAGTGCGGTAAACAATAGTGTACATTTGCCACAGAGAGTGTACATGAGACAGACAGCCGGGATGAGAATCAGCACCTCTAAAACTGAGACCATGGTACTCATGGTCGGACAAGGGTGGTGTACCTCCTCTGGGCACTTGCCTCAAGTGGAGGAGTTCAAGTATCTCGGGTTCTTCTTCACGAGTGAGGGAAGGATGGAATAAGAGGTTGACAGGTGGTGCAGTGTTGCAGACGTCGTACCGGATTGTGGTGGTGAAGAGAGATCTGAGCCAAAAGGCAAAGCTCTCAATTTACTGGTCAATCTTCGTTCCGACTCTCACCTTTGGTCACAATCTCTGGATAGTGACCGAAAGAATGAGATCACGAATACAAGCGGCTGAAATTAGTTCACAAGAGAGTAGTGAGCACTTATCAGACAGAGTTCACTATAGAGTAGAATGCATACGTCAGAGACAGTGAAGTAGCATTTACAAGAGCACTTGCTTGTACAATGTTGCACACCACCCAAGTCAGGCATCAGCAGGCACCTCGTCCTGTCAGAGACTCCTACACCATGGTGATGGTGCTGCAGTCATCAATGCTGAGCTTTTATTATGACTAGCTCAGGAGTCTGCCTCAGAATAATGCCACCTTTCTGAGCAAAACAGCAGTGCCAACAGTGACAAGTTCACTTTAACTCTGCATTGCGCAAATGGGCTGATTATAGATGATCCTGCATTGGTGAGGTTGCTGGAAACACGTCAGGGTCTTTACGTAAGTCCTATGGTGAGGTACTAAGTCACAGGTGTATTTTAATCTCCGTGTTACCAGCGTTACCAGCGGAAATTCCGTGATGCAGAATTTCAATCGGAGTCATGGAGCAAATGGTGCTGCTTTCTCACAAAACATCTCAATGTTCATTTTGACACACATTTCAATGTAAATAGGCTTGAGTATAGCTAAAGGCCCACATGCAGCGTGACACATGCTCTGGGAACCCTCCTCACTCTCGCCTACGGTGGTCTCCCTTATGTGTGTGGGTGGGTTCTCTAGCGTCACTGCCATGGTGCCCAGTGACCAAGGTCGTCATCCAACCACACTGTGGCAGAAATAACCAACCACTCATCCGCCTGTAAGACCCCATGGAGTCCCAAAGTCACACCTCCACTCGTCCCACTGGGCCATAATTACACATCTGATGGACAATGAGTTAAAAATTCCCTCAGATCAACTGGCAGCCTTTTTGTGTGGGCGAGAAATTAGCGCTCTCGTGCACTTGGAGATGTTTCTTAATTCAACAAACTAAAAAGGTACCGGTACACGTTTGCTTTTAAGAACTTGAGAATTACGTGGAATTAATACCACAAAACCATTATTATATTAAAACAATTATCCACTTAACAGCTCAATCTCAAATCACCTCTGATTGCTTGTGAGTCATGTTTCCACACCCACTTGAGGAGGGTTCCTCAAGGAACATGCGTTTGGGGTGAGTCTTTTGGAGGGGTTATTGTTACTGAGTCACACTGTACTAATAAAGTAGGCTGGCCTGAAGGTTCTGGGAGGTGCTGACATTTGACTGTGTGAAGAGGAGAATCATGGAAGTTTGAGGTCTGTAGACACCCAAAATACGGGGACATGGAACCACCAACAGCAAACCGGAAAACAGTCAGACATAATCAATCTCTAGGGTTCAACAGGTATACAAACTTATGCTTTCTGTTTTTTTTAAGTGAATTTTGTGGGATGTTATATCATAGTTTTAAAAACGAGGCCATTTCCTCTAATGAGATTGCCATTTCTCTCATGACAAACGCCAACGCTCTAAGCACAGAGAAAGATCTTTCTGTGCATTGTCTCCTTTCAGGAAGAGGCATAAACAACATCAGCTCCAGAAAGGCGAGTGAGTGAGGGAGAACCAGACCAGGGCAGCCCCATTTTCACTAATGCACAGAGACGAGACCGGGAGGTCCAATGGAGGAGATTATCTTACTGTTCCTCCTTCTCCATCTATGAACTACAGCAATTACAGCCCACATGCCTAGAGGAGGAGAGATGGGGGGGAGAGAGAGAGAGAGAGAGAGAGAGAGAGAGAGAGAGATAGGGAGAGGCAGAAAGGGAGAGATGGAGTGAGTGAGGGAAAGGAATACAGAGTGGTAGAAAGAGAGAAAATGAGACTGAAGAGAGAGGTAGAAGGAGAGAGAGAGCAGTGTGAGACAATCCCTCATGACATGACTGTTATTACTCAGCCCCTAGGGCAGACAAACACACAGCGTTTTTGGTGTCAGAAGCCTTACACAAGCACCCCAAAAGAGAGATGTGTATGGCCTCTGTTGAAATGAAAAATCTAGCCCAGATTCCTCAAGAGCAGGGCCTTGTTATTCTAACAGACCACCAGTGAAAATGAGATGCTGCTCTCTCAATTACGCCTAATTAAAAGAACTCAATTAACAGCTGAAAAGCCATATGACAGCTAACATGCAAATCTGGACACACTCAACACTGGGACCACCTAAACTACTAAAAACAATACTAAAAAATACTAAAAAGCATTTAGTCTCCAGTGCTTTGTGTTTAGCAACCTCCCACGTATAGATATAAATGATAGGCATCTCCATAGAAACAAAGGACCAAGCACAAAAGAAGACATTTTTGAAAGTTTGATTCAGAAGTTGAAATGGGGATGGACATGAACCAATCAGAAACAAGCACCTCTGACTCTTTACATGCATGAATGTTGCCTGCAGCTGAACCCAAAAAAAGACACATGTATTTTTGGGACAAGTGACATTATTAAGGCAAATAATATCATAAAAGTACTCGAGAGCATGAATGGAAACATGGAAACCAGAGTAAAATTCATTTTCATGAATATTTATAACCATAACTCATTTTATTACACTTTTACCCTGGAAATTTGTTACAATTTGCAAGAGCAGAGAGCAGAATGTGGATCTCTGATGGCCAATCAGAGCTGTTCTCTTTAATCACTCACTGCACACAAACAGGTGCAAGTGAATCTGCGGCAGCCGTCTTAGGCTGTAGCCCCGCCCACCTGCAGATGTCCAGGACTGTAAAAGGTGCAGGTATGACAGAGAGTGTCTGTGTCTCTGCTCTTCTGCTCACTCTGATTGGCCTGAATAAGGGAAATGGAGGGACAATCGAGATTAGGTGTTCTGCTGTCCGTCTGTGTTTGTCTTCGTGTGAGTGGGAAAGAGTGGAAGAGAGAGACAGAGTGCTGGGTAACGGAGAAATTACATTTCCCACGGCCAGCTGGCTATGTAAGACTGGCATTTGAAGGTACAGCTGTGAGCGTCATGCCCACACACACTCACACTCTCTCTTACTCACTTGTGTACTTTTCATATGCATGAAGGTAGTCATGAATGCACAGGCATGCGCGGAGCAGCCCAACTTCTCACCCAGGGCCACACAAATGCATGTCAACTACACTCTACTTAGTTTAACATTGTTTAACACTTAGTTTAAGGATCGCATACACACACACACACACACACACACACACACACACACACACACACACACACACACACACACGCAAATACATAAAACCAGATGCATATCCTGACTTACAACACCTTACTGCACAAGTGATGTGAGTGTTAGTGATGTGTATATTGGTCCTCACACATACACACACACACACACAAAATGTCAGACATAAGACGTGTCTCTCTCCTACCTCCACACTCCTACACTGAGTGGAAATTTTAAGGACTTTATTTGCAGCAACACTTGCTCTGGGTGACACACAAGCCCTGAAGCTTCAGATGGAGGTTGCACCACCCAAGGCAACTGCTGGAAAGCTTCTTGGCAGCCTCCAGAACATTCCACAATCAGACCCACAAGGCATCCAAGTCCCAGCACCAAACTCGACAGTTTTTCATTCTTCTAACTGGGGCCTTTAATGGAATATTCCAGAATATATTGAGAAGCCCGCATTAATACTGCAAGCCTAAGGGCAGTTTTGGAGGAAGCATGGGAAACCCCACCCACAGGCTGGCAATCTGGGGGGCGGTGTCTGGAGTAACACTGTTTTAACTCCGTTTCTGTTATACGTACAGGAAAAGGCACTGCTGTCTGTTGTAATGGATCCTACACTACAGACACTGAGTGACATTAGGTTAATCATTTAAGCAAGGCCACACTTTATGTTTGGGCAGCTCGTATGGTATTAAGTCTTCAAGCTGCACTGCCTACAGCTGTAACTGATATGACAACATTGCTCTGACCAGAGCTGTAGCTGTTTTGACCACAGCTGCAGCTGCTCTGACCAGAGCTGTAAAACTAGTGGTAAAGCTTTTGTCAGGGCTGGCTCGGATGCAGTTCCCCCAGCCGCCACTAGGGGCATCCGAGTCAGTCCCAGACTCAATCAGTGCAATCAGCAGTGATTCGTCTCAGCTGTTTTTTGGCTTCTTAAAGAAGCTTGTGGAGACAAATCACAGCTGAATCATTTTGGTCATGCCGGTATGCTTTCAGCCTCTCTTTGTTTTCTCTGGTGTTGCATTTTGTTGTAAGGTGTCTCGCCACCTTAATCTCTCTCACTTACCTATTACTTATTCGAGTCTCTATCTCCTGCGTTGCTTACTAACTATTCTCAGGTTTTCCCCCATCTATTTCTCTTCCTATCTGTTTGCCTTTATTTTGGGAAGGTTTTGTTTTTGTGGCGTATTTAGTCCACTGCCAGTTACTTCCTTGGTTTCATTATACGCATTGAGTGTTTTCTGCGTCATTTTGGTTGCCTTTAATATTATTTCTCTGATCGCTCCTCTGTTCAGTTTTGTTTTGTTTTGCACGCGTTGAGTATTCCACGTTGTTTTCTGTTATTCTTTTTCTTTTGTGCCCTCACGTCTCTTTTTCACACTGACGTTAGGCTTTGCCTATTTTACTATCAGTGTGAGGTCCACCACTCTCTGTTTTCTCTATGCGGTGTGTACTTTACAGGCGTACCACATTACAGCTTCCATCAGCATGCGGCCACTTCTGAATTTCTGTTGTAAAGAGCAACGATTGCAGTTCAGGTGATCATTGATACTTTTCAAACTGGGTCATCTGTGGAGGAATCTGGACTACAGAGAGCAATTTTGAGAGATAACGATTGAAATACGGAGATAATGGCTGAAATGGTGGTAATGCTCTCTTAGACTCCCGTATACACACTCTCTCCCTCTTAGTCAGTCTAGTGATGAATATTTTCCATGCACACTTATTTAAATAGTCACATTTATGGTAATCCCATTACTCTCATGTGTGTAATGAGCACTTCATTGATGTTTGGCTGAAGCTCATTTGTGGGTGTTATAAATGTACATGTCTTACCTAACTGAAGAGATGTAGTTTAGTGGTAATTAATAAGAGTTAAATGTGCAGTAATGTGAACTGTAGCTGAATGCCTTTGCCTGGTGGAGTCCTTAATGAGAAAAGTTGAACTACATGATACATTCACAGTGCTGGAGTCAGTACATTGATCAGTATCTCTGACATGAGATGAGAAATGCCACTGACTCTTGACTCCCAAAAGCACTCTCAACACTCTCTGCACTCTTTACATATTCATGCTATTGGGGTGAACATTGGTAAATGTCAGAGCTGCTTTTGGTGCCATGGTAATCAGCTGAGAAACAAGCAAAACATCTGACCTTTCAGTCAGCATGTCAGTCACTCTTGGCACCATCAAAAGAAAATGATGACTTACCTCAAATACAGAAAGAAAAACTCTTGTTTTGCCCTCTGTCTTTGACTCACCGCTCAACGAAATGGAGGCGTTTCATTGTTCCCCTTTCTCCTCACGGCCCGAACCCTCTTATTCAGAAGTCGAATTCTGTTTGGGCCTGACTCACGGCATGCACACGCCTCTGTCTCATGGCCCCAAGGCATGCTGGGAAACCAGCTGACAGCAGCAAAAGAGAGCACAAATGGCAGCCAGACAAAAGGCAAAACACTCCGACCTCTCCATCACTGTCATGGAGACATTTTTCAAATGCATGTGTCACAAGCATGGAATTTGACAAACAATATAATAGAACATACAATACTATATACAGTTTTATTATCATATCAGCAATGTACAAACCTGTTTTCAAAAAAGTGAAGCCCACTCTGATCTGCTGTTGAGAAGGGATGCGTTGCATATATTATGCATTATGCACAGGGGTCAGAGGGCACGGCTGGGATTCAGTGGGTCTTGAGCACTCTTAGCAAACAGCTCCTAAGAGAGACACTTAACCCCACGATCATCCGTGGGGCATCACGGCTACAGTCAGTTCATGCAAATGCTTTCAGGAAAATGTACCAGCTAATTGGCTAAAAGAAAATGTAAATCTATCACCTTTGCCTAACCACTCTCAATGCTCCGAGCATACTGAACAGAATGAGCTGAACTGAACTAATGCATTAAGACTGGACTGTTGAAATGGGTTCCACCAGGACATTGCACAGGTAAGCTAGCCACAATCATGCATTCACAGCTCACCATGCTAATTTATTAGAGGTCAAAGAGTCTGAGAACTCTAGGTCATGTTATGAGGTGGCATATTTAAATGATGCTGAAGAAAAGTACTTGTGTTACACACACACACACACAGACTTTACCAGGCAGTGTTGTATTTGTCCCCCATGGCACCTAGGAGAGGCAGCAGACCTGTCTCCACAGTCTCCACTCTGGCAGTGTAGAAGTCTTTCCCCACCAGTGACTTCTGTGAAAACGTCTAGTCGAGTGTGAAAGAGAAGTTTGCTGGTCCTCGTAAAAGGTCTACAGGAGTGCAAAAGACTAACCTCATATATTAACAGTATATTTTGCATGATTTCATGCATATATGCTTGTGCATGTTTTTGACTGTGTACCCACATGCACATGCATTTGTTCATGGCTCAGTTTCTCTTTTTCTTTGCATGTTTGCATGTGCAAGTCTATGAAATGGTGAGAGGGCGAACTGTGAGAATATGACTGATATATATATATATATATATATATGTGTGTGTGTGTGTGTGTGTGTGTGTGTTTGTGTGAACCTGGCTGCACAGTCTGTCCTATGGTATCACACCAGGTGACCTCTAAACACTCACTTTAACACTCTCATTTACAACAGATGGGAGAGAAAGAGGAGAGAGTGAGAGAGAGAGAAAGTGAGAGAATGAGAGAGAGGGTGAGAGAGAGAGTGAGAGAAAGAGTCAGAGAGGGAGAGAGAGGGAGAGCAGAGAAGAGGAAGAGTTGATATGAAGAGAGAGAGGAGAAAGAGAGAGAGGGAGATAGAGGGAGAGAGAGGGAAAGAGGGAGAGAGAGTTGAGAGGAAGAGAGAGAGAGGGAAGAGGGAGAGAGTTGAGAGGAAGAGAGAGAGTGAGAGAGGAGAGAGGGAGATAAGAGCATCAGTCACTGGTGTCTGTGGTCTGTGAAGGAGCATGTCAGACAGTGGGGCTCACACTGCTTACCAATAATCTCACTCCATGTACTAACAAATGATTGCTTTGCTAAGAAATGAGGCCTTTAATTGAACAGATGTGCACAGTCCAGTGAGAAACTTCCTGTTGATGAATGTGTGATAGGTGCACTAGCAAACAACGGTCATGCTTACAGTGATCAAACATGTGCTGGCTGAGGCCTCATCTTTACCCCCCTTAAGCAGTTTAAAACCCAAAACGGACCGGGACCAGATTAACCAACCAGATGAGTACAGTGTAAGTATGATCACTACGCATTATCCCACAACGGGCAGGTCATAAGCAGACAGCAGTAAGGTAAAAGGGCGATGATGTCCTCCACCACAGACAGACGGTCCTGCTCACAGACTGGTGCAATGTAGTGACCTGTGAATGTTATTAATGCAGCCGTGTGTCTCCAACTGATGTTCTACATTATTCAATGTGATGTGTCCTGTCAAACAATGTGACAGGAAAATTAGTCAACATAATAACACAAATGCCACCACAGTGTTTTAAGTGCTGAGATGGTCGTTTGAAAATGAGGATGCTATCAAATTAATGGACAACATTAGTTTGGTTAATGGCTTCATATACAAATAGTTTGTCATATTGCACTTTTATATTTGTAATCATTTTAAATAATTTTCATTACTTTCATTACACTCATATAATAATACTTTTTCTTTTGTGAAAGTTCTTCTTTTGGTGTAACACCACAATATGGTAAATGTAGGAGAGAGGAGAGGAGGAGTAGAGGGGAGGAGAGGAGGAGGAGAGGAGGAGGAGAAGGGAGGAGAGGAGGAGGAGAGGAGGAGGAGAGGGGAGGAGAGGAGGAGGAGAGGAGGAGGAGAGGGGAGGAGAGGAGGAGGAGAGGAGGAGGAGAAGGGAGGAGAGGAGGAGGAGAGGAGGAGGAGAGGGGAGGAGAGGAGGAGGAGAGGAGGAGGAGAAGGGAGGAGAGGAGGAGGAGAGGAGGAGGAGAAGGGAGGAGAGGAGGAGGAGAGGAGGAGGAGAGGGGAGGAGAGGAGGAGGAGAGGAGGAGGAGAAGGGAGGAGAGGAGGAGGAGAAGGGAGGAGAGGAGGAGGAGAGGAGGAGGAGAAGGGAGGAGAGGAGGAGGAGAGGAGAGGAGAAGGGAGGAGAGGAGGAGGAGAGGAGGAGGAGAGGGGAGGAGAGGAGGAGGAGAAGGGAGGAGAGGAGGAGGAGAGGAGAGGAGAAGGGAGGAGAGGAGGAGGAGAGGGGAGGAGAGGAGGAGGAGAGAGCATGTTGACTGACAACAAGAAACTTGACTGCAAACAACCCTGTGCCGTCACTATAGACACAAAGACACACTCACACACACATACAAACACACACTTCTCACTGGGAGCTGGTCACTCACACACATGGCAGGGCTCATGTCGGGGTCATAGCAGGGTCATATTAGGGTCATGGCAGTCTTATGGGAAACTTTCTGGAGTCCCAGAATGAGCGAGTAGTCAGTACATGTTCAAAGTTAAAGCATAAAATTAAAAAGCATGATTGAAGTAAATGTATTACTTTATTTTAAGATTAATAATAGCAGCACAGGCAAATACTGTCCTGCCCTGCTCTTTTCAAAGGCTTTTAGATATCTCACAGGCCAAAAAGACACACAATACATAAATATCACATTACGTTCATATAAACAAGTGTGCAAATGCACAGACACACACACACTCACACATACGAACAAACACACACTTACATTTTGAGACACATGAAATCGGATGACAAATAAGGACAGGAAGTGACCTCATTGATGGAAAAGACACACAACAAACATCAGCATCACAATAGCGGTGCATTACCGGGCGGGCAGGTGTAGTGGGTGTAGTTGT
>NC_135215.1:15390102-15500102 GCF_052324685.1 Brachyhypopomus gauderio | reverse complement strand
AAGGTCATTTCAAAACCAGTGTGAAAACAGGCTAGTACAAGCTTGATAAAAACAAAACCGCAAAAATCAATGAGTGTGTTCACAGTGATGTGGACCAGCCCTTCAGCACTCAGAATCCCTTCGGTGTAGGTGAGCTCATGTGGGTGTGCTTTCAGAATGCATTGCCAACTTTTTCAAATTACATTCCTATTTGTAGCATATGTTTTATATATTGCTGTAATAACATGTAACTTAGGGAGGCCAGACTGATGTGATATGCAGGACTTTGTCACTGAAGGCAGTCAGTATCAATGTCAGTGACAGTGTCAGTGAGTGTCATTGTCAGTATCAGTGTCATTACAGCAGTGTCATTGTATCAGTGTCAGTCAGTATCAGTGTCTGTGTCAATGTCAGTGTCATTACAGCAGTGTCATTGTAGCAGTATCAGTGTCATTGTACCAGTTTCCGTGTCAATATATCAGTGTCAGTGTCCGTGTCATTGTATCAGTGTTATTGTATCAGTGTCAGCATATACAACAGGCTGTTCTGGATCAGACTGAACAACTGTGGTAGTGGAGCAGAACCTCAGCTAAGTTAGTGTGAGACTTCACAAGTGTGCATAAACTGAGGGGAAAGTACTGAACACGGAACAAAGGAGCAAATAATGAGGCACTTAACATGTTGACACTGCAGGATGATGACACTGTAGACCATGACACTGCAGAACGATGACACTATAAACCATGACACTGCAGGAGGATGACACTGTAGACCATGACACTGCAGGACAATGACACTATAAATCATGACACTGCAGGATGATGACACTGTAGACCATGACACTGAAGGATGATGACACTGTAGACCATGACACTGCAGGATGATGACACTGTAGACCATGACACTGAAGAACGATGACACTATAAACCATGACACTGAAGAACGATGACACTGTAGACCATGACACTGAAGAACGATGACACTATAAACCATGACACTGCAGGATGATGACACTGTAGACCATGACACTGAAGGACGATGACACTATAAACCATGACAATGCAGGATGATGACACTGTAGACCATGACACTGCAGAACGATGACACTATAAACCATGACACTGCAGGATGATGACACTGTAGACCATGACACTGAAGGATGATGACACTATAAACCATGACACTGCAGGATGATGACACTGTAGACCATGACACTGAAGGATGATGACACTATAAACCATGACACTGCAGGATGAAGATACTGTGCACAGGAATGCAAAAAGAGCTGATTTAAAGTATGTTTAAGTATCATTTTGTTATATAAAAATCGTAAGAATCATAAAAGAATAAATAGGAATTTGTGTTTTTGGACTATTGTTGTGTTCAAAAGCAATCACCTTATGTGCAAAAACATAGCAAAACACTAAAACAGTTGCCGTATACCACCAACAAAAGAGTTTAGCTTTGTCTTCAGATTCTAAACCCTCAGGGCTATTTACCAGGGCTGTGGGCTAGAGAGGAGAGAGGAGAGTAAACAAAGAGTGTGTGTGTTTGTCTGTGTGTGCGCGAGTGTGTTTGTGTGCTGTCCATGTGTGAGTGTACGTGTGTGTTAAACATCCATATAAGTCCCTGTTTCCGTAGGCAACTCTAATGCTCAGCTGCTTGGCCTTGGCTAGTGCAGAAGGACGTGGTTTACAGTGAGAGCTCTTTCAAACACGAGAGAATACCCAGATGGAATGCTCAATAGTGCCGCAACGTGCACTCAAGATTTCGAGAGAGTGTGATAGACAGACAGACAGACAGCAAGAGAGGGTTATGTGACAGGTGCAGGGAGTGAGTGAGATGCAAGTGTGTGTTTAGACCATCTTTATCCTTCATAAAATTAAACAAAACACACAGTGGCAAGCTGGCAAAAGAGCCAACCACACGGTGAAGCACTAACTCACCAGCTAGTTTTAATAAATCAATATAATTCTAGATTAAACTGTCAGAGCTGGTGAAGGAGCCAACCACACGGTGAAGCACTAACTCACCAGCTAGTTTTAATAAATCAATATAATTCTAGATTAAACTGTCAGAGCTGGTGAAGGAGCCAACCACACGGTGAAGCACTAACTCACCAGCTAGTTTTAATAAATAAATGTAATTCTAGATTAAACTGTCAGAGCTGGTGAAGGAGCCAACCACACGGTGAAGCACTAACTCACCAGCTAGTTTTAATAAATAAATGTAATTCTAGATTAAACTGTCAGAGCTGGCGAAGGAGCCAACCACACGGTGAAGCACTAACTCACCAGCTAGTTTTAATAAATAAATATAATTCTAGATTAAACTGTCACAGCTGGTGAAGGAGCCAACCACACGGTGAAGCACTAACTCTAAATATAATTCTAGATTAAACTGTCAGAGCTGGTGAAGGAGCCAACCACACGGTGAAGCACTAACTCACAAGCTAGTTTTAATAAATAAATATAATTCTAGATTAAACTGTCAGAGCTGGTGAAGGAGCCAACCACACGGTGAAGCACTAACTCACAAGCTAGTTTTAATAAATAAATATAATTCTAGATTAAACTGTCAGAGCTGGTGAAGGAGCCAACCACACGGTGAAGCTGGTACTGGAGGTGCTGAGGCGCAGCAGAGCAGCGGTAAACACTCGGCGTGTTTGATAACAGCAGTGAAGAACAATGAACCACAGGAAGCAGCGTCCTGTGGGCTTAAAGAAGAAGAAACAAAAGGGCAAACAAGGGACAGCTGAAGGCGATCAATAATCAATAATCAGGGGGTTGGGGAAGTGCAGTGTGTGTGTGTGTGTGTGTGTGTGTGTGTGTGTGTGTGTGTTAGCTGTGTAGTTTGTTTGTTTTTAAGCACATATCACTGAAATTAGATGTTTATGAGTGTTCAGCCTGTTGTGTGTATTTTTGTACATCATAGTGTTGTACATGCATTGATGGGGATATTAGCAGAACTTTTAATCGTTCTTGGATGCTGGGCCTGAGTAATGTTCTCGCCTCCACTCTCAGATAGAGGGCCTTCCTGCCTCCTGTCAGCCTGTCAGGCTGTCCCGTGCAGCTTGTGTTCTGATCCGACGGATCAGGCGGATGACCTGTTGCTCCGCCCGGCTTCCACACAGATGGACGGAACGTGCTCCTCCACACAGGACCACAGACATAGCAGGGAATTCTCATCCCCAAGACACTGACACCACAAGGATTTGACCAGTTTGCCACCAAACGAATGAAAAAACGTTTCACACCTCACACATCCTCTCATCCACCAATTCATTCAGCTTTGCTCTTTTGTTTTTTTATTGAAACAAAGAAAAACAAAGTGGCAGAAGGAGTCGAAATCCCATAATCCTCAGAGGCTGAGTTGCCATGACCACAGACATTCTGAACCGAATACATGGAAGATCTCGGAAGGACGTCTGTAAGTCAGGCTCCAACTTTGAGTCAGCAATTCTGTTTGGGGAATTTCAGCACTGCAGTTTCAGCACTGCAGTTTCAGCACTCTAGCCTGACTGGACACCACCCCTCATCCCACCTGGGGTGAACGCTATCAACTCTGAACCATCAACTCAGACATCTCCAGAGGTGAGATGAGGCTGTCACAACAATGCACAGGGATCAGTCAGTGTGATGAAAGACAAGCACAAGTCCTATTTACCTGCAGAGAAAACGCAGACACAATACCCCATCATGGTACCTCACGTGTTCAACCTCAGACCTGAACATTCACTGATCCGCTACATGCTGAAGTGTGGCACGGCTGGATACAGGAATCTGCTGCATAATGTAAAGAGGTCACTATACTGCTGCTGGTGTTCTAGTCAGTGTGTGTACCTATCACTGACTTATATGCATATTATGGTGCATATTTATATAAAAAAACATTTTAATTACTATTAACATCGATGCAAAGGCCGAGAGATTAAACAATTTTTTGTATTCACTGGTCCTATCATTCTGTCAGGTCCTATCAGTGATATTAAAATGGCCTCATATGATGAGAAGTGGCCTTTATATTGTGGTTTGTTACATCAGCTTCATCGGAGCGGCAGAGCAAGTCCTTCCATGTGTCTGCAGCGTTTGAAGAGAGCGACCCGAGGGCGGCAGCGGCTTAATGAGTGTGGTGCGTGGTTGTGGTAACCCAGTCTCAGCGGAGTCCATGTGCCGGCAGGGTTCACGTGTAGCTGGCGGGCAGGGCGGGCGGTGAGGCCAGCTACAGTGACACCATCAGCCACGGCTCTCAGCATCATCACCACACTTCCGCCCGTCCATCCACCAAAACGGGGCAGGTCCCGCTCAGCGAATAACGCAGGTAACCGAGTGACAGAGGCAGAGTGACAGAGACAGACACTTAGGGGGATAAAAGAGAGTGGAGAGAACGGAGAGATGCAGAGGGAGAGAATATATTGTCAGGTGTGATCATTAATGAAGAGGCATTTAACCAAGTGCTTCAGCTGCAAAGACTGAGTGCCATGCTGAAACATCACATCAGCACTCTGGGCTCTTTCTCTTTCTGTCTATCCATCTAACTCTCTATCTATCTATCTGTCCATCACACACACACACACACACACACACACACACACACACACACACACACACACACACACAGAGAGAGTCCTGTTTTCATTTGCAAATGACCTGTCTCCGTCTCGCCGTGTGTCCATCTGTTGGTGTTGATCCCTCATTCTCTCCCATTGAAGCTGTGTCACCTGACCTACTTTAACTGAAAACACTCTTTATAATATATATATATATTATTCCAACAACAGGAACCATTGTCCATATTAATATCTCTACACAGAAATGCTTTCAACATTGATGTGATTCCTCAGTTATCCTATTTGAGGTTTACATAGTTTAGTATTTATGGCATAATATGATGCATCTTTACCCATACATATACTGCTTGAAACTGTAGTTACATGACAGTGCACATTTTGTAATAGCAGCATTATGTTGTTGCAAAACACTGCCAGACCACTAGATCTTCACGCATGTACAGTCTGGATTCATGGTGCTCCACATGGAACTGGCCATTTGGCAGAAAAAAACCCTTAATGATTAAATGTTGCCCAGAGGTCACTATACACGCATAACATGGAGTGAAATTACATCATTAAAACCCATTTAACTTCTCAGACACAAGCAGCCCTGGTATCTGTTATTATTATCACACAGTTCTGTTAACAAGTGTTCTGGAGCACTTTGTGAAAGTGCTTTTAAAACACCTTTAATTTTTCATGGACTCATTATATGTTGAACAATGTAGGATTCTTGATCATTTTCAAGGTGAGTAAAAAGCAATCTTAAAAGAAGCATTTTAGACTGCAGATGAGCTCTTATTATTTATCACATGCACAACATTTTTTGTAATACTGATGAATTATTTTGACCAATGGCAGGACTATGAGCTTTTGACCCTGTGATCCAAGCCATCAAGGAACCTGCCAGATGCAGCGTGAAACAGCCTCTGGACAGATATTGCTTTCCAGCACCTTGGAGAGCAGCACCCAGCTCCTCACAGTCTTTCAGCACTGCAGCTGTGAACAGCACACAGTGTTTCAGAACTTCTGAAGTGGGCAGCACACAGTATTTCAGATGTCAACAACACACAGTGTTTCAGAACTTCAGATGTAAACAGCACACAGTGGTTCAGCACTTCAGACATAGACAAACTCTCTCTTTCATTTTCATATGAAATCTCTTTAGTCTCTGTTTGTCTGCAGAGTCAGTCAAAAGAATTTGAAGATGATAATCCCTGTTCTCTTCCACCCACCACCTCCACCCATCCTCCACACCTGCCCTCTGGCAGGGACCCGGGCCCTTCCTGGTGTCTCCAGCCTGACTTCTGCTGAGCCACCAGCACACACTCTGTCTCTCACCACCGGTAGTAATTAAACCCATTTCTGAGTGTTTGTATTCAGTTCACATCTGCATTGTCATGTCACATGTCATGTTCACATCTGTCATGTCACATCTTCCATAACTGTAAATGCCTCAAGAACTTATTTTTAGTTGAGAAGGAAGCACCGGAAAACATAACAGGGTCTGGGAATGTCTGAATAACTGTTAAAGCTTGTTATTAATAAGGAGCTACACTCACTCTCTCCATTGGTGATTAATTCACTGGTAATTTTTTTGGCAAATGATAAAACTATTATAAAAATAAATGGATTTGGCTTGGGCCTGCTTCTCTGTTCTTAGAAAGTGAGAACACGCTTACTAGCCAAGAGGTCCCCTGGAACTGGGCACTGAAGATGGATGACGCAGGTCTCTCTTCACACCTCCATGTAAGGAAGAGAAAGATGTTGGCAGTCTTAATATTTGGTCATTAAACGTTTAATCAGTGCATGTAAAAGTCAGCAGCCTATGTAAAGTGTGCTACTATACGCACACATGTCAAATACTCTGATAAACCTATGTAGTCTGGGTTTTAAGTACAAAGTCTCCTGGCTGGTAGACATTTTGTGCATAACTTAATCAAAGATCTGAGAGCTCAGATTAAATCCAATCAAAATCCACTAAGAATAGGCAACACTTCATTACATGCAAAAACAACTAACAAGACTCCAAATAAAAACACAATCTGCGTGTCTATTGCCTGTTCCAAATCTGCCCCAAAATAAACATCTCATTTGTCTTTCTGCGATCAGGGGCTTTAAGACTGTATCACCTCCAATTACTTGCTATCAAAGAGGCTTCCAGGGAGTGCTAAGAAAAATATCCATAAATGTGAGAGAAACTCTTCTCTGGAAAGCAGGGGTGGTGGTGGTGGTGGTGTGGGTGGGGTGGAGTGAACAGGCTACCAGCTGACCAGCTCAGTATGTTTGGCTTCTATCTGGCCAAGTCAAAATAAAAGTCTCATAATTGATTCCACAAATTGAATTTCAAAGTGGCATCTGTGATTGATAAACTATTTTGGTTTCACCAGGCACATAAATTTGTATAAAAAGCGCAAAGTAAATTGGCTACAATTTTGCTGCTTTAGCAGCAAAGAAACCAGCTTCCATCTCTCTCTCTCTCTCTCTCTCTCTCTCTCTCTCTCTCTCTCTCTCTTTCTATTCTCTCTTCTCTCTTGTCCTTCATGCACCTTCTAATGATGTCTTGTTTATATAATATGTGAATAAACACATAACCATTAAAGTACTATTTCAAGATGTTGACTTTATTTTGCTTTCAGTTTGTCATTTATCAGTTTATCTCCCAAGAACTAAATCAGTCATTATTCATAAAGGACACAAACTACTGTAGACAAAGTTGTATTGATAGGTTTGTATTCTGTTTTCTGTAAACAATGTCATTTGCCATTGTCAATAGGTCCAAAAATATAATGCATTTAAATCACTAGGATAAGACAATAGTGAGCCCTGTATTGGCCACTTAGCTTTCAGTGCATTAGCAGGTGCATTATTCTTCCTAACCACGCTTACCTCCAGAGTCTATCGAGTTCTGGAAGTTGTATCTTTTCACTGCATTCTATAGACAAACGGGCTACGCTATTGTTTTGGACAGGAAGTTATGCATTTTGTATTTTGAGGGGAAAAAAGTAAAACACAAAGCGCCTCAGGCTTGCAGGTACATACAGAAGGTCACCGCTCACTCCTCTGGACACTCCTCCACTCTGGGTCATACGAGGAGAGGCTGGTGTAGCACAGCTGTCTGTGTGTGGTGAGGCTCAGACTGGCAGTTCCTGCACTATTCAGATGTTGGAAAGGGAAGATGCTCTAAGATGATCTGCACAAAGTTGGAAAAAGCTCATCTGGCTAAACTGTTCAAAGATCTAGCCCAGTAAACAGAACAGAACCAGCCAAGGGACCCATGTCAAAGCATGTGCATGCATATGGACACATGGATGAGAGAGAGAGAGAGAGTGATGTCATATTTCTTCTGTTAATCTAAGTGGTGTTTCAAGATATAGTGATTATTCCATGTGGTGGAATGCAGAAGAAAGAGAGAAAAGCAGTATGTGTACTCACTGTGAACAGTCTGTGTTTCAGATAATAGGATGAGACTGATTTCTGTAGAATGAAAAGCATGACAGCATGTTTACACATAGCACTGACTGAATCACTGTGTCTTAAATTCACTGCATCCTTTACTTCTCTAGAGCTTCAGAAATAATCCTGCACCATCAAATGGCAAAAGAGCTAGCACACTTTAGCAGGTTCTTAATACTGTAATATTCTTAGACCAATTCCTGGAGTGCCCTTGCTCAGCATAGGTGGCAGATATCACCAAACAAACCTGATTCCATCCATTCACACCTTAATTGGCTGAACTGAATCAGGAGGGTTGTAACAATGACACTAAACTGTGCAGTGCAAAGGAATTTCAGTACCGAAAATATCCATCTAACCCTGGTCTTTCTCAAACTTACTTAACACTGCAAACTGATGAAAAACGCCACTCCACTAGAATGGACCCTAAGGTGATGGTTGAATAAAGGCTAAAAAAGTGCAGGGGCCACTTCGTCCGCCAGCAGGGGGCCCCTCTCAAATCAGCCCTGCTTCTATTCCACGTTTGATCAGATGCGGGGGCCCTGCAGGGCACCGGCATCCCGCCACAGTTTGCTGAAGTGGCTGTGTTGATTAAGAAGCTAGGCCCAAAAACCCTGGACAAGCCTGGAGGGACTGGATGAGTTTACCCAGCGGTGTGGGACAAGCACATTCATACAGCAGGCAGGGCGGGTGAGGATGACTCAGAGGTTGGGGGACACGTGGAGTGGGGCGGTGGGAGGAGGTGTGTGAGGAGCAGAGGAAGGTGTGTGTGTGGGTGGCAGAGGCAAGTGTGTGGGGGTGAAGGTGTAAGGGGGGTAGAGGCGTGTGTGGGGGTGAAGGTGTAAGGGGGGTAGAGGCGTGTGTGGGGGTGAAGGTGTAAGGGGGTAGAGGCATGTGGGGGTGAAGGTGTAAGGGGGGCAGAGGCGTGTGTGTGGGTGAAGGTGTAAGGGGGGTAGAGGTGTGTGTGGAGGTGAAGGTGTAAGGGGGGTAGAGGTGTGTGTGGAGGTGAAGGTGTAAGGGGGTGGAGGTGTGTGTGGGGGTGAAGGTGTAAGGGGGGTAGAGGTGTGTGTGTGGGGGTGAAGGTGTAAGGGGGTAGAGGCATGTGTGGGGGTGAAGGTGTAAGGGGGACAGAGGTGTGTGTGGGGGTGAAGGTGTAAGGGGGTAGAGGTGTGTGTGGGGGTAAAGGTGTAAGGGGGGTAGAGGTGTGTGTGTGGGGGTGAAGGTGTAAGGGGGGTAGAGGTGTGTGTGGGGGTGAAGGTGTAAGGGGGGTAGAGGTGTGTGTGGGGGTAAAGGTGTAAGGGGGGTAGAGGTGTGTGTGTGGGGGTGAAGGTGTAAGGGGGGTAGAGGCGTGTGTGTGGGGATAAAGGTGTAAGGGGGTAGAGGCGTGTGTGTGGGGGTGAAGGTGTAAGGGGTGTAGAGGCGTGTGTGTGGGGGGTGAAGGTGTAAGGGGGGTAGAGGTGTGTGTGTGGGGGTGAAGGTGTAAGGGGGGTAGAGGCGTGTGTGTGGGGATAAAGGTGTAAGGGGGTAGAGGCGTGTGTGTGGGGGTGAAGGTGTAAGGGGTGTAGAGGCGTGTGTGTGGGGGGTGAAGGTGTAAGGGGGGTAGAGGTGTGTGTGTGGGGGTGAAGGTGTAAGGGGGGTAGAGGTGTGTGTGGGGGTGAAGGTGTAAGGGGGGTAGAGGTGTGTGTGGGGGTAAAGGTGTAAGGGGGGTAGAGGTGTGTGTGTGGGGGTGAAGGTGTAAGGGGGGTAGAGGCGTGTGTGTGGGGATAAAGGTGTAAGGGGGTAGAGGCGTGTGTGTGGGGGTGAAGGTGTAAGGGGTGTAGAGGCGTGTGTGTGGGGGGTGAAGGTGTAAGGGGGGTAGAGGTGTGTGTGTGGGGGTGAAGGTGTAAGGGGGGTAGAGGCGTGTGTGTGGGGATAAAGGTGTAAGGGGGTGGAGGTGTGTGTGGGGGTGAAGGTGTAAGGGGGGTAGAGGTGTGTGTGTGGGGGTGAAGGTGTAAGGGGGTAGAGGCATGTGTGGGGGTGAAGGTGTAAGGGGGACAGAGGTGTGTGTGGGGGTGAAGGTGTAAGGGGGTAGAGGTGTGTGTGGGGGTAAAGGTGTAAGGGGGGTAGAGGTGTGTGTGTGGGGGTGAAGGTGTAAGGGGGGTAGAGGTGTGTGTGGGGGTGAAGGTGTAAGGGGGGTAGAGGTGTGTGTGGGGGTAAAGGTGTAAGGGGGGTAGAGGTGTGTGTGTGGGGGTGAAGGTGTAAGGGGGGTAGAGGCGTGTGTGTGGGGATAAAGGTGTAAGGGGGTAGAGGCGTGTGTGTGGGGGTGAAGGTGTAAGGGGTGTAGAGGCGTGTGTGTGGGGGGTGAAGGTGTAAGGGGGGTAGAGGTGTGTGTGTGGGGGTGAAGGTGTAAGGGGGGTAGAGGTGTGTGTGGGGATAAAGGTGTAAGGGGGTAGAGGCGTGTGTGGGGGTGAAGGTGTAAGGGGGGTAGAGGCGTGTGTGTGGGGGTGAAGGTGTAAGGGGGGTAGAGGCGTGTGTGGGGGTGAAGGTGTAAGGGGGGTAGAGGTGTGTGTGGAGGTGAAGGTGTAAGGGGGGTAGAGGTGCGTGTGGGGGTGAAGGTGTAAGGGGGGCAGAGGTGCGTGTGGGGGTGAAGGTGTAAGGGGTGTAGAGGCGTGTGTGTGGGGGTGAAGGTGTAAGGGGGGTAGAGGTGTGTGTGTGGGGGTGAAGGTGTAAGGGGGGTAGAGGTGTGTGTGGGGGTGAAGGTGTAAGGGGGGTAGAGGTGTGTGTGGGGATAAAGGTGTAAGGGGGTAGAGGCGTGTGTGGGGGTGAAGGTGTAAGGGGGGTAGAGGCGTGTGTGGGGGTGAAGGTGTAAGGGGGGTAGAGGTGTGTGTGTGGAGGTGAAGGTGTAAGGGGGGTAGAGGTGTGTGTGGGGGTGAAGGTGTAAGGGGGGTAGAGGCGTGTGTGGGGGTGAAGGTGTAAGGGGGGTAGAGGCGTGTGTGGGGGTGAAGGTGTAAGGGGGGTAGAGGTGTGTGTGTGGAGGTGAAGGTGTAAGGGGGGTAGAGGTGTGTGTGGGGGTGAAGGTGTAAGGGGGGTAGAGGCGTGTGTGGGGTGAAGGTGTAAGGGGGGTAGAGGCGCGTGTGGGGGTGAAGGTGTAAGGGGGGTAGAGGTGCGTGTGGAGGTGAAGGTGTAAGGGGGGTAGAGGTGCGTGTGGAGGTGAAGGTGTAAGGGGGGTAGAGGTGTGTGTGGGGGTGAAGGTGTAAGGGGGGTAGAGGTGTGTGTGGGGATAAAGGTGTAAGGGGGTAGAGGCGTGTGTGGGGGTGAAGGTGTAAGGGGGGTAGAGGCGTGTGTGGGGGTGAAGGTGTAAGGGGGGTAGAGGTGTGTGTGTGGAGGTGAAGGTGTAAGGGGGGTAGAGGTGTGTGTGGGGGTGAAGGTGTAAGGGGGGTAGAGGCGTGTGTGGGGGTGAAGGTGTAAGGGGGGTAGAGGCGTGTGTGGGGGTGAAGGTGTAAGGGGGGTAGAGGTGTGTGTGTGGAGGTGAAGGTGTAAGGGGGGTAGAGGTGTGTGTGGGGGTGAAGGTGTAAGGGGGGTAGAGGCGTGTGTGGGGGTGAAGGTGTAAGGGGGGTAGAGGCGCGTGTGGGGGTGAAGGTGTAAGGGGGGTAGAGGTGCGTGTGGAGGTGAAGGTGTAAGGGGGGTAGAGGTGCGTGTGGGGGTGAAGGTGTAAGGGGGGTAGAGGTGCGTGTGGGGGTGAAGGTGTAAGGGGGGTAGAGGTGTGTGTGGGGGTGAAGGTGTAAGGGGGGTAGAGGTGTGTGTGGGGATAAAGGTGTAAGGGGGGTAGAGGTGTGTGTGGGGGTGAAGGTGTAAGGGGGTTAGAGGCGTGTGTGTGGGGGTGAAGGTGTAAGGGGGGTAGAGGTGTGTGTGGGGATAAAGGTGTAAGGGGGTAGAGGCGTGTGTGTGGGGGTGAAGGTGTAAGGGGTGTAGAGGCGTGTGTGTGGGGGGTGAAGGTGTAAGGGGGTAGAGGTGTGTGTGGGGGTGAAGGTGTAAGGGGGCAGAGGTGTGTGTGGGGGTGAAGGTGTAAGGGGGGTAGAGGCGTGTGTGGGGGTGAAGGTGTAAGGGGGGTAGAGGTGTGTGTGGGGGTGAAGGTGTAAGGGGGGCAGAGGTGTGTGTGGGGGTGAAGGTGTAAGGGGGGCAGAGGTGTGTGTGGGGGTGAAGGTGTAAGGGGGTAGAGGTGTGTGTGGGGATAAAGGTGTAAGGGGGTAGAGGCGTGTGTGGGGGTGATGGTGTAAGGGGTGTAGAGGCGTGTGTGGGGGTGAAGGTGTAAGGGGGGTAGAGGCGTGTGTGGGGGTGAAGGTGTAAGGGGGGTAGAGGTGTGTGTGTGGAGGTGAAGGTGTAAGGGGGGTAGAGGTGTGTGTGGGGGTGAAGGTGTAAGGGGGGTAGAGGCGTGTGTGGGGGTGAAGGTGTAAGGGGTGTAGAGGCGTGTGTGTGGGGGTGAAGGTGTAAGGGGGGTAGAGGTGTGTGTGTGGGGGTGAAGGTGTAAGGGGGGTAGAGGTGTGTGTGGGGGTGAAGGTGTAAGGGGGGTAGAGGTGTGTGTGGGGATAAAGGTGTAAGGGGGTAGAGGCGTGTGTGGGGGTGAAGGTGTAAGGGGGTAGAGGCGTGTGTGGGGGTGAAGGTGTAAGGGGGGTAGAGGCGTGTGTGGGGGTGAAGGTGTAAGGGGGGTAGAGGTGTGTGTGTGGAGGTGAAGGTGTAAGGGGGGTAGAGGTGTGTGTGGGGGTGAAGGTGTAAGGGGGGTAGAGGTGTGTGTGGGGGTGAAGGTGTAAGGGGGGTAGAGGTGTGTGTGGGGATAAAGGTGTAAGGGGGTAGAGGCGTGTGTGGGGGTGAAGGTGTAAGGGGGTAGAGGCGTGTGTGGGGGTGAAGGTGTAAGGGGGGTAGAGGTGTGTGTGGAGGTGAAGGTGTAAGGGGGTAGAGGTGTGTGTGGGGGTGAAGGTGTAAGGGGGGCAGAGGTGTGTGTGGGGGTGAAGGTGTAAGGGGGTAGAGGTGTGTGTGGGGGTGAAGGTGTAAGGGGGTAGAGGTGTGTGTGGGGGTGAAGGTGTAAGGGGGGTAGAGGTGTGTGTGTGGGGGTGAAGGTGTAAGGGGGGTAGAGGTGTGTGTGGGGGTGAAGGTGTAAGGGGGGTAGAGGCGTGTGTGGGGGTGAAGGTGTAAGGGGGGTAGAGGTGTGTGTGGGTGTGAAGGTGTAAGGGGGGTAGAGGTGTGTGTGGGGGTGAAGGTGTAAGGGGGGTAGAGGTGTGTGTGGGTGTGAAGGTGTAAGGGGGACAGAGGCGTGTGGGGGTGAAGGTGTAAGGGGGGTAGAGGTGTGTGTGGGGGTGAAGGTGTAAGGGGGTAGAGGTGTGTGTGGGGGTGAAGGTGTAAGGGGGGTAGAGGTGTGTGTGTGGGGGTGAAGGTGTAAGGGGGGTAGAGGCGTGTGTGGGGGTGAAGGTGTAAGGGGGGTAGAGGCGTGTGTGGGGGTGAAGGTGTAAGGGGGGTAGAGGTGTGTGTGGGTGTGAAGGTGTAAGGGGGGTAGAGGTGTGTGTGGGTGTGAAGGTGTAAGGGGGGTAGAGGTGTGTGTGGGGGTGAAGGTGTAAGGGGGGTAGAGGTGTGTGTGGGGGTGAAGGTGTAAGGGGGTAGAGGCGTGTGTGTGGGGGTGAAGGTGTAAGGGGGGTAGAGGCGTGTGTGGGGGTGAAGGTGTAAGGGGGGGTAGAGGCGTGTGTGGGGGTGAAGGTGTAAGGGGGGGTAGAGGCGTGTGTGGGGGTGAAGGTGTAAGGGGGGTAGAGGTGTGTGTGGGTGTGAAGGTGTAAGGGGGACAGAGGCGTGTGGGGGTGAAGGTGTAAGGGGGTAGAGGTGTGTGTGGGGGTGAAGGTGTAAGGGGGGCAGAGGTGTGTGTGGGGGTGAAGGTGTAAGGGGGGTAGAGGTGTGTGTGGGGGTGAAGGTGTAAGGGGGGTAGAGGCGTGTGTGGGGGTGAAGGTGTAAGGGGGTAGAGGCGTGTGTGGGGGTGAAGGTGTAAGGGGGGCAGAGGTGTGTGTGGGGGTGAAGGTGTAAGGGGGTAGAGGTGTGTGTGGGGGTGAAGGTGTAAGGGGGTAGAGGTGTGTGTGGGGGTGAAGGTGTAAGGGGGTAGAGGCGTGTGTGTGGGGGTGAAGGTGTAAGGGGGGCAGAGGTGAGTGTGGGGGTGAAGGTGTAAGGGGGGTAGAGGTGTGTGTGGGGGTGAAGGTGTAAGGGGGGTAGAGGTGTGTGTGGGGGTGAAGGTGTAAGGGGGGTAGAGGTGTGTGTGGGGGTGAAGGTGTAAGGGGGGTAGAGGTGTGTGTGGGGATAAAGGTGTAAGGGGGTAGAGGCGTGTGTGGGGGTGAAGGTGTAAGGGGGGTAGAGGTGTGTGTGGGGGTGAAGGTGTAAGGGGGTAGAGGCGTGTGTGTGGGGGTGAAGGTGTAAGGGGGGTAGAGGCGTGTGTGGGGGTGAAGGTGTAAGGGGGGTAGAGGTGTGTGTGGGTGTGAAGGTGTAAGGGGGACAGAGGCGTGTGGGGGTGAAGGTGTAAGGGGGTAGAGGTGTGTGTGGGGGTGAAGGTGTAAGGGGGGCAGAGGTGTGTGTGGGGGTGAAGGTGTAAGGGGGGTAGAGGCGTGTGTGGGGGTGAAGGTGTAAGGGGGGTAGAGGCGTGTGTGGGGGTGAAGGTGTAAGGGGGTAGAGGCGTGTGTGGGGGTGAAGGTGTAAGGGGGGCAGAGGTGTGTGTGGGGGTGAAGGTGTAAGGGGGTAGAGGTGTGTGTGGGGGTGAAGGTGTAAGGGGGTAGAGGTGTGTGTGGGGGTGAAGGTGTAAGGGGGTAGAGGTGTGTGTGGGGGTGAAGGTGTAAGGGGGTAGAGGCGTGTGTGTGGGGGTGAAGGTGTAAGGGGGGCAGAGGTGAGTGTGGGGGTGAAGGTGTAAGGGGGGTAGAGGTGTGTGTGGGGGTGAAGGTGTAAGGGGGGTAGAGGTGTGTGTGGGGGTGAAGGTGTAAGGGGGTAGAGGCGTGTGTGTGGGGGTGAAGGTGTAAGGGGGGTAGAGGCGTGTGTGGGGGTGAAGGTGTAAGGGGGGTAGAGGCGTGTGTGGGGGTGAAGGTGTAAGGGGGGTAGAGGTGTGTGTGGGGGTGAAGGTGTAAGGGGGACAGAGGCGTGTGGGGGTGAAGGTGTAAGGGGGTAGAGGTGTGTGTGGGGGTGAAGGTGTAAGGGGGTAGAGGTGTGTGTGGGGGTGAAGGTGTAAGGGGGGTAGAGGTGTGTGTGTGGGGGTGAAGGTGTAAGGGGGGTAGAGGCGTGTGTGGGGGTGAAGGTGTAAGGGGGGTAGAGGCATGTGTGGGGGTGAAGGTGTAAGGGGGGTAGAGGTGTGTGTGGGTGTGAAGGTGTAAGGGGGGTAGAGGTGTGTGTGGGGGTGAAGGTGTAAGGGGGGTAGAGGTGTGTGTGGGTGTGAAGGTGTAAGGGGGACAGAGGCGTGTGGGGGTGAAGGTGTAAGGGGGGTAGAGGTGTGTGTGGGGGTGAAGGTGTAAGGGGGGTAGAGGTGTGTGTGGGTGTGAAGGTGTAAGGGGGACAGAGGCGTGTGGGGGTGAAGGTGTAAGGGGGGTAGAGGTGTGTGTGGGTGTGAAGGTGTAAGGGGGACAGAGGCGTGTGGGGGTGAAGGTGTAAGGGGGGTAGAGGTGTGTGTGGGGGTGAAGGTGTAAGGGGGGTAGAGGTGTGTGTGGGTGTGAAGGTGTAAGGGGGTAGAGGTGTGTGTGGGGGTGAAGGTGTAAGGGGGGTAGAGGTGTGTGTGTGGGGGTGAAGGTGTAAGGGGGGTAGAGGCGTGTGTGGGGGTGAAGGTGTAAGGGGGGTAGAGGCGTGTGTGGGGGTGAAGGTGTAAGGGGGGTAGAGGTGTGTGTGGGTGTGAAGGTGTAAGGGGGGTAGAGGTGTGTGTGGGGGTGAAGGTGTAAGGGGGGTAGAGGTGTGTGTGGGGGTGAAGGTGTAAGGGGGTAGAGGCGTGTGTGTGGGGGTGAAGGTGTAAGGGGGGTAGAGGCGTGTGTGGGGGTGAAGGTGTAAGGGGGGTAGAGGCGTGTGTGGGGGTGAAGGTGTAAGGGGGGTAGAGGTGTGTGTGGGTGTGAAGGTGTAAGGGGGACAGAGGCGTGTGGGGGTGAAGGTGTAAGGGGGTAGAGGTGTGTGTGGGGGTGAAGGTGTAAGGGGGGCAGAGGTGTGTGTGGGGGTGAAGGTGTAAGGGGGGTAGAGGTGTGTGTGGGGGTGAAGGTGTAAGGGGGGTAGAGGCGTGTGTGGGGGTGAAGGTGTAAGGGGGTAGAGGCGTGTGTGGGGGTGAAAGTGTAAGGGGGGCAGAGGTGTGTGTGGGGGTGAAGGTGTAAGGGGGTAGAGGTGTGTGTGGGGGTGAAGGTGTAAGGGGGTAGAGGTGTGTGTGGGGGTGAAGGTGTAAGGGGGTAGAGGCGTGTGTGTGGGGGTGAAGGTGTAAGGGGGGCAGAGGTGAGTGTGGGGGTGAAGGTGTAAGGGGGGTAGAGGTGTGTGTGGGGGTGAAGGTGTAAGGGGGGTAGAGGTGTGTGTGGGGGTGAAGGTGTAAGGGGGGTAGAGGTGTGTGTGGGGGTGAAGGTGTAAGGGGGGTAGAGGTGTGTGTGGGGATAAAGGTGTAAGGGGGTAGAGGCGTGTGTGGGGGTGAAGGTGTAAGGGGGGTAGAGGTGTGTGTGGGGGTGAAGGTGTAAGGGGGTAGAGGCGTGTGTGTGGGGGTGAAGGTGTAAGGGGGGTAGAGGCGTGTGTGGGGGTGAAGGTGTAAGGGGGGTAGAGGTGTGTGTGGGTGTGAAGGTGTAAGGGGGACAGAGGCGTGTGGGGGTGAAGGTGTAAGGGGGTAGAGGTGTGTGTGGGGGTGAAGGTGTAAGGGGGGCAGAGGTGTGTGTGGGGGTGAAGGTGTAAGGGGGGTAGAGGTGTGTGTGGGGGTGAAGGTGTAAGGGGGGTAGAGGCGTGTGTGGGGGTGAAGGTGTAAGGGGGTAGAGGCGTGTGTGGGGGTGAAGGTGTAAGGGGGGCAGAGGTGTGTGTGGGGGTGAAGGTGTAAGGGGGTAGAGGTGTGTGTGGGGGTGAAGGTGTAAGGGGGTAGAGGTGTGTGTGGGGGTGAAGGTGTAAGGGGGTAGAGGTGTGTGTGGGGGTGAAGGTGTAAGGGGGGTAGAGGCGTGTGTGTGGGGGTGAAGGTGTAAGGGGGGCAGAGGTGAGTGTGGGGGTGAAGGTGTAAGGGGGGTAGAGGTGTGTGTGGGGGTGAAGGTGTAAGGGGGGTAGAGGTGTGTGTGGGGGTGAAGGTGTAAGGGGGTAGAGGCGTGTGTGTGGGGGTGAAGGTGTAAGGGGGGTAGAGGCGTGTGTGGGGGTGAAGGTGTAAGGGGGGTAGAGGCGTGTGTGGGGGTGAAGGTGTAAGGGGGGTAGAGGTGTGTGTGGGGGTGAAGGTGTAAGGGGGACAGAGGCGTGTGGGGGTGAAGGTGTAAGGGGGTAGAGGTGTGTGTGGGGGTGAAGGTGTAAGGGGGTAGAGGTGTGTGTGGGGGTGAAGGTGTAAGGGGGGTAGAGGTGTGTGTGTGGGGGTGAAGGTGTAAGGGGGGTAGAGGCGTGTGTGGGGGTGAAGGTGTAAGGGGGGTAGAGGCATGTGTGGGGGTGAAGGTGTAAGGGGGGTAGAGGTGTGTGTGGGGGTGAAGGTGTAAGGGGGGTAGAGGTGTGTGTGGGGGTGAAGGTGTAAGGGGGGTAGAGGCGTGTGGGGGTGAAGGTGTAAGGGGGTAGAGGCGTGTGTGTGGGGGTGAAGGTGTAAGGGGGGTAGAGGTGTGTGTGGGGGTGAAGGTGTAAGGGGGGTAGAGGTGTGTGTGGGTGTGAAGGTGTAAGGGGGACAGAGGCGTGTGGGGGTGAAGGTGTAAGGGGGGTAGAGGTGTGTGTGGGGGTGAAGGTGTAAGGGGGGTAGAGGTGTGTGTGGGTGTGAAGGTGTAAGGGGGACAGAGGCGTGTGGGGGTGAAGGTGTAAGGGGGGTAGAGGTGTGTGTGGGGGTGAAGGTGTAAGGGGGGTAGAGGTGTGTGTGGGGGTGAAGGTGTAAGGGGGGTAGAGGTGTGTGTGGGGGTGAAGGTGTAAGGGGGGTAGAGGTGTGTGTGGGGGTGAAGGTGTAAGGGGGGTAGAGGTGTGTGTGGGGGTGAAGGTGTAAGGGGGGTAGAGGTGTGTGTGGGGGTGAAGGTGTAAGGGGGGCAGAGGCGTGTGTGGGGGTGAAGGTGTAAGGGGGGCAGAGGTGTGTGTGGGGGTGAAGGTGTAAGGGGGGCAGAGGTGTGTGTGGGGGTGAAGGTGTAAGCCAAGCAGATGTCCACAGAATGTGTGAGGCAGAACAGGTGGCTGTCAGGTGAAGACCTCTCCTCTCAATCTGTTAATGTTGCCGTAAGTCCATTTAAAAGGTTTTAGTAAGGGTAGGTTTAGCAGAGGACTGAATTATTTTAGCCATTTTGATTTGTAAGAAAAAAAACACTCATTTTGATTACAGAGAGTAACAACTAACTTCTTAATCTTCTTAATTTCTTAATATGAAATACCAGATTTGTGGCTTCCTAATGCATGTAATGCATGTAATGCTAGTACAATTTCAAATGTCTTCTCCACAAAAATTTTCCCACAGCCTATGAACTGCTAGATGATTCTCACTACGCATTTTTTCTCGTGTTTGATATCCACAGGTGGTATCCACAAGTGACCACTAGGGGGCATTTATGAAGGTTTCATCAAGTGTGTTTGGTCAGACTGCTAATCAGTAACTGCTAATCAGTACCTTGCTTGAGATGTGTTTTTATTAAACTCGCTGGTAGTTACTATTTCAAAATCCACATCACTGTCAACATTCTTGGTCAAAAAAACACAGAAACACAAACATATGCACACACACACACACACACACACACACACACACACACACACTCAAATGCACGCATGCACACCCACCCATAAATGCACATGGCCATCACACACACACACACACACACACACACACACACACACACACACACACAACCCACACACCCTTTCCAGGAGGACATTTCTTTTAAATGAAAGATTTGATGATCTACATAAATTCCTTAGCTCTTTACTGCCCCCTACCACCTATTTAATAAAACAACACAGACAGACAACATGAATGATTAAATGATTTTTAAAAATGAAAGAGTGATCTGTTCAGATCCGTTTAAAGCTGTTCTGTGACAGAAAATTGATCAGCACTCAAAGTTCATACACTCAGGCAAGTTTCCCAAAGCACTTAAACAAGTGACAGTCCTCTAGACAGCATGAGTTGGCAGACCACAGAAGTTTCAACATCTAGGGTCCCCCTTAGTGAGTCAGGGATTCCCCTTACTGAGCTCATTACCTCATGCTTGTGGCTACAAATCAGGAAAAATTATTGTTTGTGAAAATAAAACCTGTTTAGTGAACAATGTCCCTACCACCCCAGGAATAGTGACCTGAACTAAAGGTATGATCAAATGACAATATGTGTCCTTTTTAGTGTACAGTGAGTCCCCGCTTAACGACGGGGTTAGAGACTGAAAAGTCAGTCGTAAAGCAGTTTCCGTCCTTAAGCGTGACCCTAGATTTAAATACGCTTTGATCATAAATACAGTATAGAAAAAAACAAAGTTCTTGTGCGTGCATACAGAAAGAGTGATCGCGTTGACGAGATGGGCTACGGTGGAGGCTGTGCTGCCTCAGCTTATCGTACACAACACTCCACAACACTCCACTGTGCTGCCACTGCTCCTCCGCGTGTAACTCCGGTCCGTCGTTAACCAGACCCGTCGTTAAGCGGGGACTCACTGTATAGAGTTAACATGTCATTCGCCTGACAGAGCAAACAGGTGCACACTAGTCCCATCCCCTACTGAACCTCTACTGCGCAGACAGAAGCAGGGCCTGAGCTCACCTGCCGTGATATGTCAACATAGATGAAGATGTCAACAAGCACAATATGCGAGGATGGCAGGAAGTAGCCAGACAGAACAGCAGGACTCTGGGTCTGCGCCCCCCTGCCTGAGCGAAGGTCACACACCACATCAGAATGTGATGGAGCAAAATGAGGCTTGAGGTCAAAGCTCCATGCAGCAGAGCAGGAGAGGCCTCTTCCATTAGAGCCACGCCCTCCATTAGAGCCACGCCTTCCATAAGAGCTACGTCCTCAATTAGAGCCAAGCCCTCCATTAAAGCCACACCTTCCATTATAGCTACGCCCTCCATTAGAGACACACCTTCCATGAGAGCCACGTCCTCAATTAGAGACACACCTTTCATGAGAGCTACGTCCTCAATTAGAGCCAAGCCCTCCATTAAAGCCACTTTCCATTATAGCTACGCCCTCCATTAGAGACACACCTTCCATAAGAGCCACGTCCTCAATTAGAGACACACCTTCCATAAGAGCCACGTCCTCAATTAGAGACACACCTTCCATGAGAGCTACGTCCTCAATTAGAGCCAAGCCCTCAATTAGACCCACACACCTTCCATTAGAGCCACACCTTCCACTATAGCTACACCCTTCATTAGAGCTACACCTACCATTAGAGCTACGCCTACCATTTGAGCCATGCCTTCCATCGGAGCCACACCTCCCATTTGGATGATTGTGGAAGGCTGTACCATCTTGAGTCTATTATATCCAACACACAGATCTCAAGTGCTGCCTGAGGAATTTAATAAATTTTATACACCGCTTTGATGAAGAGAACTGGACTCATCATTATTTTGTCCAAACTGTATTTTTAATCATAGTAGGCGAATCCTTTTAAGTTGTTAAAAGTCATCTCATTTAAAGAGACAATAACAATTGCATCTCTGAAAAAAGACTTATTGTGACATTTAATTGTAGCACTTTAATGAAAGGTTCTATTGATTTCTAAATGCAGAATGCACCAGCCTTAGTCCTGTGGGGCTACACACCTCTGAAAGGTTGACTCATTTGTATTTGGATGTTTAGAATGACTATTGAACTCCACAATGAAGTGAACGCTAGTGTTGAACTCCACAATGAAGTGAACGCTAGTGTTGAACTCCACAATGAAGTGAACACTAGTGTTGAACGCCACAATGAAGTGAATGATAGTGTTGAACGCCACAATGAAGTGAACACTAGTGTTGAACGCCACAATGAAGTGAACGCTAGTGTTGAACGCCACAATGAAGTGAACGCTAGTGTTGAACGCCACAATGAAGTGAACGCTAGTGTTGAACGCCACAATGAAGTGAACGCTAGTGTTGAACGCCACAATGAAGTGAACGCTAGTGTTGAACGCCACAATGAAGTGAACGCTAGTGTTGAACGCCACAATGAAGTGAACGCTAGTGTTGAACGCCACAATGAAGTGAACGCTAGTGTTGAACGCCACAATGAAGTGAACGCTAGTGTTGAACGCCACAATGAAGTGAACGCTAGTGTTGAATGCCACAATGAAGTGAACACTAGTGTTCAAATGTACTGATCACTGCACTGCAGTCATTGCACATGAAGGTTGTGCAGTTATTACATGTAAAAGGCAAATGTGCATTCCCACAGGGTATTTATTTTATTTTAACTTTATTTTACCAGGAAATATCCCATTGAGATTGAAAATCTCTTTTTCAAGGGAGACCTGGCCAAAAGGGCAGCAAACAAATAACACAGTTGCATTTTACACATAAGACATAACTATTCAAATTCCTTACGAAAAACAAGTACATGTCATGGAATCGGCCTCAAAAACTCTCAGAATGGATTTAAAAGTATTCAAAGAAATTAACTCAGTTAATTTCCAATATTTCTGTAACAAGTTCCATGTATGAGGTGCAGAGAAGACAAAAGCCCTTTTACCCAAGTCTGTTCGGGCAAAAGGGACAGAAAGCAACATATAATCTTGAGAACGGACAGAATATGAATTAACAATTCTCAAAGTGACTAAAGTGGAGAGATACGTAGGCAGAATTCCCAGTATTGCCTTATAAATAAAAGTATACCAATGACACGCCCTCCGAATGGCCAATGCAGACCAACCAGTTCGAGAGTATAATTCACAGTGATGAGTGGACATCTTGCAATTAGTGATAAACCTTAAAGCAGCATGATAAACAGAATCAATCCTTTGAAGACAATGAGCAGGAGCATTCATGTGCAAAATATCTCCATAATCCAATACAGATAAAAATGTTGCACGAACAAGCCGCTTTTTTACATTAAAAGAAAAACAAAGCTTATTTCGAAAATAAAAACCCAATTTTAGCCTCAACTTCTTCAAAAGATTTTCTATATGTGGTTTAAAAGAGAGTGAGTCATCAATTACGACACCCAAATATTTATAAGTGTGAACCACCTCTATTTCTCTGCCCTCTATAGTGGACACTGTGGGAACCTTTTGAGGTAGCGTTTTTCTGCAGGTGAACAACATAAGCTTTGTTTTATCAGGATTAAGAACAAGTTTCAAATGTTTTAGTGAGTACTGAACAGTTGTAAAGGCTTTCTGTAAAGATTTTACAGCATGAGCAAGAGTTGGTCCACAACTGTAAATTACTGTGTCATCAGCATAAAAATGGAGGGTTGCATCAGGTGCATTTAGACCCATATCATTGATATAAATAATGAATAAAAGTGGACCCAACACAGAACCCTGTGGCACCCCTTTATGAACGGATAAAAATTCAGAACACAAACCATCATGTTTGACACATTGAGACCTATTTCTAAGATAGTTTGAGAACCAAGCTACTGACTGTTCTGAAAATCCAGACTGATGCAGTCTAAGTTTCAAAATATCATGATCAACAGTGTCAAATGCTTTTGACAAATCAATGAATAGAGAAGCACAATGTTGTTTTTTATCAAGTGCAACAATAATGTCATTTACCACCTTCATTGCTGTCGTGATGGTACTATGTTTTTTTCTGAATCCGGATTGATGTGTTGATAGAATGTTATTTTGATGCAAAAATTCCTTTACTTGCTCACTAACAAGAGTTTCTGGGCTGGGACTGATAGGTTGGATATTGGTCTATAATTTGTTAAAATTGCAGGGTCACCCCCTTTTAATAATGGGAGGACAAAAGCTGATTTCCATACAGAAGGAATACAACTATTTTCCACTGTTAAATTAAAAATAATTGTAAGAGGCTCAGTTACAAAGTCCGCTGCCATTTTTAAAAAGTATGGAGCTATCAAATTGGGGCCTGGTGATTTTCTGTGATCTAAAGTTTTGAGGGCTTTATGAACATCCTGCACAGAAAAAGGTACAAGATGAAACAAATCTCCACTATAAACTGGAGGAAGTGTGCAGGGTTTTGCAGAAACAGGTCCAGTAGATTCAAAAAGAAAACTAGAATTTATAAAATGCCTATTAAAACAATTTAAAACTTCACTTTTATCATAGACAGGAGTAGAACCATTTAATATATATGTAGGTAGCTGCATGATGCTTTTACTTACAGAAAGTGACTTAATAACTTTCCAAAGTTTCTGTGGATTATTAAAATTTTCAGTTGAGAGAGATAAATAATATTCCGACTTGGCTTTTTTAATGAAAGAGCAACATTTGTTCCTCATTTGCCTGAAAATTGTCCAATCTAAAGGAGAGTCAGTTTTCCTTGCCTTCACCCAAGCTTGATTACGAACATGGATAGCATCTGTGTTTAAGATACCTTTTATAAATTATACGGTGTTTAGTTTTAGGCACCTTTGTGTTTCTGATAATAGCTACAATACAATGATCACTTAAATCGTTACAAAAAACTCATAGAGAGGAGAATTTATGAGGAGCACTAGTGAGAATAAGGTCAATCAAAGTTGACTTGTCTGGGTTTTTCGGATTTGGTCGAGTGGGTAGGTTCACTAACTCTGTGAGATTAAAAGAGTCACAAAGATTTTTAAAATCATCAGAAACTTTGTTAAGCCAGTCCCAGTTGAAGTCACCAGCCAAAAGTAGTTCACTATAATTTAGTTTAGACAAAAGATGCTTTAAAGTTTGCAATGCTTCAGTGGGGGCAGATGGAGGCCTATAACAACCAGCAACTGTTATACAGAAATTCTTATTTATCTCCACATTCAGTGCTAAAAATTCCAATTGTTTACAAATGGACTGAGATAAAACAACAGAGGTATTAAATCTAGATTTAACATAAATAGCAATACCACCTCCTTTTTTGGGCCTATCAGTACGATATACATTGTAGCCTGATATATTAATGTGAACATTTTCAATTGATTTAGTCAGCCAGGTTTCAGAGACTACAACAATATCTGCATCTGTTGATTTAATCCAGATTCTGACCATGTCTATTTTCGGTAACAAGCTGCGAACATTAAGATGAAGTAATTTAAGACCAGACATGGATTTAAAATCAGAAGGTGTCTGAGTACACTGCAGCTCTGGGCCAGGGTTTGGTTGTACATCACCGGACAGGAGTAGCAGTAAGACTATCAATATTCTCTGCTTTATAAAACTACAGGAGAAATAGGACTTTGTCTTATTAGAGACAAAGCAAAATCTCATTTGAGAGGAGAGATAATTTTGCAAAACTACAAGGCTTTGAAGTTTAGGTAAATCTATACACAGAGCAGATACATTCATGTCATTTGCCAGACTTTTTGGTGATTGTACAGGTTGCACAATATCACTGGCATAAGTACAATCATGACAGGTGGCTAATAGATTACTTACTTTGACCGAAGTAGTACACATATGAGAGCAACCACTTGTCTTTAGGTCCCATATGACCATAAAGCACAATAAACACAAAAGTGCCATTATCTTCGATATGGTTGTAGTTTCTGCCAAACAGCAACCAGTTTGCATCTCAGTGAAAAACCAACTCACAGGCTGTAGTAAATATCCACCCCAGAAACAAAAACCTGCAGGCGTCACTGAATATCCACCGTAAAACACCAACTTGCAGGCCTCAGTGAAGAATCCACCACAGAACAGCAAACTGTAGACCTCAACAGGTATCCACCGCAGAACAGCAATCTTCAGACATCAGTGAAATATCCATTGCAAAACATTAACCTGCAGGTTTTGTGTAAAATCCACTGCAGTACAGCAAGGTGTGAGCTTCAGGAAAAAATAAATAAGTCCACCGCAGAACGGCAACCTGTAGGCCTCAGTGAAATATCCACCATGGAAGAACAACCTGCAGGCCTGCAATCCGGTCTGGGGCTACAGATTAGCATTTAGCAAGGGCTATGCTAAGCCTCAATCTAAACTTCAGACAATATAGCTCAAGCTAATAAAATAAATTGTTACTTGGAGTCTCTTTCAGAAAATAAAATTCAGCATGAAAGATGTATTAAAATCATTAAAAATTTTAAACAAACAGACATAGAGCAGACAAAAAGGACATGCTGCCATCTTGGATTGGGCTGTGTGTGTGTGTTGTACCAGCAGGTATATGTTGACTAACTTTATTTATTAAATAAATAAACTTTAGGCTTTAGTCTGGCTCTCCCTGGGCTGTGATTACATACGAAGTCAGCATAATTACACGCAGTGGGGAACCGTCAGGGCCCTCTACGCCCTCTCAGAGGGCCTAAAATATTCTTAAAGCATTATATATATAATTATCCAATTTTATTTTATCTACTTACAGTTTGACATTCGACATCTAAACAATTACAAAAATATAAGCAAATAAAATATTCACCCGTGTCTATTCAATCTGTGTTGGAAGGTGAGGGGTTAAGTTAAGTGGAAGCCTGTGAGCCTGTGTCTCCCTCTATCAGGACTGTGATGCCCGCTGTTCGTTTACAGAGGGCCTGGCAGTTATAATTCAGCGCAATACCAGTTTCAAATGACAGAAAAATTGACCAATCATATCTTCTCTCTTAGTGGGCGGGCTTAACTGTATGATAATTTCTGCCCGCTGTGGCGACGCTAGCTGTCGTTAGCACCACCGCTAGCTAGTTTCGATTCATCCCTTTGACGTCCTCGTGCGCGTTGTTTACATATTCTGCTTCCGAGAACCACGGAGCTGTGAACCTTATTTTGTTTGGAAACTTATTTTGCTTAAGACGTTATCTAGTACAGATATTATTGTTTATTGCGTTTTTAAAGCTGTACTGTCGTCTCAGTTTTTCTTTATTGCAGTTCATTAAGATAGGAAAAAAAAATTTTCGGGGGGGGGGGGGGGGGGGTAGCGGGCCCAGGTTTAAAGGTCACGGTTCGCTACTGATTACACGTTCTTAGGCCTCGATTTGATATTGTGATATTGGATTTGCATCTTTTTATTAACCAAAACAGCTCTGTCCCACTTGCCGTAAGACTCTCATTAAAATGCAGCTCCAACTCTTTTTGATTCTCGAGACCTGAGAGCGCTACTGCAATACACCTTATGTGCAATATTTATAATGTACTGATCTGTGATGTGCATAGGTCTTAATATTCTTTTGTAGCTACTTTGTACTACTTGTATTACTGCTGCAGTTTATTCTAACCAATGCAATGTAATTACATTCGAATGCACATTTTCAAATGTAAATATGACTGACAATAAAGTCAGAAAGAGCTGTGGTGGAACAGGGGGTCATGTTTGTGTGTGTGCTACTGCGACCTCTCACTAGGGTTGCCACCTTTCACAAATGAAAATAAGGGACGCCCACCACAGGCCGTGACCAACATGGCCCAAGTTGCCAGACTCGCATTTTATGTTGTGTTTTTTTGTAAAGGGGTGATCAGGAAAGAAATTAGCCATGAATAAAATTAAATACTTTTTAATTTTTTACTTTAAAATAAATAATAATAACATAATGTTCTGTACCACATCAGTGTCTGACTGTGGTATGAAGAACTGTTTCACTGATGCCTGGCTTTTCTCAGCTTTTACATTTTTGCCGTGTTGCTCTCCTGATCCATGCTGCCTGATATCAGTCAGCCCGCCGTGCGACACTGAAAATACTCGCCGACAAACCTTACAATTTGCTTTAAATTCATCCCCAATAACGCTATTCAGCCATGGATGCGCCTCTTCCCAGTCACGTTTGTATCTCTGCAAGCGCTTTCGTTTCTGGGGACGTGGTGGAGTGTCGGGTGTAGCAGAAGACATTTTTTCAGAGGCGCGGGACGGGTGTGTGGCGTGACGCCTGCTAGGAAACGGTGACAGTAGCGCCAGCAGCAGGTAACACTGGTCCGTAGCAGGCCGGGGGTCCTAAGAGGATCCACGACCATTTTGCTGGCCTTAGTATTTCCTGTATTTTATTTTATGCATAATTGTTACATTTATTGTTGATGTGTGTGTGTGACAGAGATGAGCATTGGACACTTTTGAAAATACGGAACAAATCGCGTCCCGTATCGGTTCAATACGGGACGCAACATTTAACTGCCAAATACGGGACGATTCCGTATTTTACGGGACGGGTGGCAACCCTACCTCTCACCTTATACACAAAGACTTAGGCTGACGTGAACCCTTGTGGTACTCCACACCGCCACAGTAAAAGACAAACACAATCACAGCTCAGCACGGTGTCACGTAGGGCTACGCCTCCTCTCCTAGCTGTCACTCTGGTTTCCCTGTCCCTCGTGTCTGTTTTGTTCCCTGCTCGTTGATCCCGCCTTGTTGTCTGTTTCTATGGTTTCCCCCGTCTGCCACTCCCATGTCGTCAGTGTTTCCAGCTGTGTCTGTTTAAGGTGTACTTATAGTCCCTGTGTTCCCCTAGTCAGTTATCGGTCCGTGTACTTATAGTCCCTGTGTTCCCCTACTCAGTTATCGGTCCGTGTACTTATAGTCCCTGTGTTCCCCTAGTCAGTTATCGGTCCGTGTACTTATAGTCCCTGTGTTCCCCTAGTCAGTTATCGGTCCGTGTACTTATAGTCCCTGTGTTCCCCTAGTCAGTTATCGGTCCGTGTACTTATAGTCCCTGTGTTCCCCTAGTCAGTTATCGGTCCGTGTACTTATAGTCCCTGTGTTCCCCTAGTCAGTTATCGGTTGTTTTGTTCCTTTTGTTCATTTGTGCTCTTAGTGACCTTGTGCTCTCTGTAATTTTGTGACGTTTGTGAGTATTGTTCCTTGTTCAGTCTGTCTAGTGTTCTTCCAGTTGCCCTGTGAGTTCTCCTTGTGTGTCGCCATGCCTGTTTACCTGTCTTATTCGGATTGCCCTCCCGTTATGACCCATGCCTGTTTGTAATGTAAATGTAAATGTGTGTTACGAATTGACCAGGCAGAGAGGGATCCAAATGTGGAAGAACACCGCTTTTATTTAAATGAGACGCTGGTACAGAAACAGGCAGGGGAATCACGAGTACTAGGATCAGTAACAGCGTTTTCTTGGCGTGGTCAGGACGGTCCAGGGTCATACCGGGGGAGCAGAAGTCAGGAGGTACAGAGGGACTAGGCAGGAGACAAGGTCGGGAACGTAAGCGAGGGTCAGAACACAGGAGAGCAGACAGGTAATAGAACGGCTTGGTACGCGGCATGAGTCGGCAATACTTCGCGACTGAGACGTGCTGGGGAAGGTGTATATGTGTGACTGAAAGGGGGCGTGGTAATGAGGGGCAGGTGAGGCTGGTTAGGGAAGATCAGGTGGCATTCCTTACAATGTGCCATATTTTGTTAATTGTGATTTTTTTTTTCACCGCAATCGAAATTTGTCCTCCACTTTTAACCCATCTGTGCAGTTAGAATACACACACACACACACTAGTGATTACTAGGGGGCTTTGGATCACACGTGCCCAGAGCGGTGGGCAGCCCTAGCCCGGCACCCGGGGAGCAGTAGGGTTAAGTGCCTTGCTCAAGGGCACCTCAGTCATGGCATCAGGTCTGGGAATAGAACCCATGACCCTCCGGTCACAAGACCAGTTCCCTACCACCAGGCCATGACTGTTTCAATGACCATGAATATGGAATTCCCCTGAATAAATTTCACTCTCCTCAGCGTTTGTGTCCACCTCCTAGCTCTGCAATGCGTGTGGAGTAGGGCTGGGCGATATGGCCAAAAATCTCATACCTCGATATGCCTAAAAGAAATAGCGATATACGATACGATATGAAAACCATAACAAAATATAATGTTGAAGGATTAGTGTTTATTTGTACCTGTTGCAAGGACGGAGGGCGGTGGAGTGAACAGAGAGATGCATGGAAGCTTACTTCCCCAGTGTGTTTATTACTGGTACAGATACTATGTTTTAAACAGATGAATGAATGTTTAGGACTATTGAAAATGTGAGTAGTGAAGTGAAAACAAACAAATGTTACAATATGGCGGTAGGCCTCCCGACACACTGTAACAAATGCGAATTAAATGCTATGGCAAATGGTGAAATGTGGAATGCTTAAACCGGGTAAACAGACAGCAAACGGGAGTGTAAATGCAGTGCGACTCACGCAGTAGGTCAGCTTAAGTTTTTAAAAATGCCGGCAGATACAGTGGGGAAAATAAGTATTTAGTCAGTCACCAATTGTACAAGTTCTCCCACTTAAAAAGATGAGAGAGGCCTGTAATTGACATCATAGGTAGACCTCAACTATGAGAGACAAAATGTGTAAAAAAATTGAGAAAATCATTTTGTCTGACTTTTAAAGAATTTATTTGCAAATAATGGTGGAAAATAAGTATTTGGTCAACTACAAACAAGCAAGATTTCTGGCTGTCACAGACCTGTAACTTCTTTTTTAAGAGGCTCCTCTTTCCCCCACTCATTACCTGTATTAAAAGACACCTGCCCACAACCTCAGTCACACTCCAAACTCCACTATGTTAGTTGAGGTCTACCTATGATGTCAATTACAGGCCTCTCTCATCTTTTTAAGTGGGAGAACTTGCACAATTGGTGACTGACTAAATACTTATTTTCCCCACTGTAGCTGCCTCTGCGCCTGTGCGCTTGCGTGAATGGCTATGAATGGCTGAGTGGTGTGCGCTTGTGTGAGCGTCACGGCTCCTCCGTGACGGTACAACCATAACAACATGCTGCATTATCTAACTGTAATTAAATGATGTGTGTGCACACTCTGCAGACATGTTGTAACTATGTACATCTTGTAAAAGCAAGCTCCAAACATAAAAAAACATATGTAGGACATATCCAAGTAAAAAACACATAATTTACAGTAAATTAATAATTAATAACAAATAAAAATTAACTAAACAAAGTTCAATTTAAGAAAAGCTGTTTACATTGTCACTCTCTCTCTCTGTCTCCTTTATTGCAAGTTTTGGGACAGGAACACAAGCATATCAACAGTGTCTGGTTTCAGAGATGCCCTTGTGACATGTCACAATATTATCGCTGGTGCTAAACACCCTTCCACACATTATGGAACTTATGTGTTTGATAATGTGTTTTAATTATAGTTGATTTAATTATAGTTCCAATAAAATGGCAGATATCTCACCAGTTTAAGTAAACTTTGCCTTGGCAACTTGCACTAAAAACCGATTAATGATTCAATCAGTATCTCACCAGTTGAACCACGAGTAATTTTTTCTGAGCAGGTTGTCAAGGCAAAGTTTACTTTAGTCATGGAGATGTTCTCCAGTATTGTAGAAGGTTGCTGCTAAGTCTCATTAAAATTGTAAAGATTAACATTACTTACCAATCGCTAAGTGCAAGCGATGACCAAAACACTGCAGCCTTGTCCATTTGTTTAAACTGATCGCTTTAACAATGCTGCTCGCGTTGTCCATTGTGATACAGATTTGCTTTTGCTCATGTAATCCCCAGAATTCTAGAACATCTTGTAGTCCTTGTACGATGACTTCAGCTGTGTGGTCATTTGGAAAGTAGCAGGATTGCAGGCAGTAACTTTTAGCTTCCAGTCTTCAACTAAATGTATCGTAAAACATATGTATGGTTCACATGTTCTACTCTGCCACAAATCTGTGGTTGATAAGTATCTAGTTTCTGATAACTTTTGTGAAGTCCCATTTCGGACGTCATTGTCCAATTTAGGCAGTGCCTGCTTACGACCAGGAAGTTCGTACATGTGGTCAATCATTTTAAGTAACCTGAATCCTTCTTTCTCTGTTGTGCTTAATGGCACCATGTAAATAAAAAATGTAAATGTGCCATTTTGTCAATTGTGCTTTTTCACCACAATCGAAATTTGTCCACCGCTTTTTACCCATCTGTGCAGTTAGAACACACACACACTAGGGATTACTAGGGGGCCATGGATCACACATGCCCAGAGCGGTGGGCACCCGGGGAGCAGTTGGGGTTAGGTGCCTTGCTCAAAGGCCATGACTGCATGTCTCAAGCCAAATAGATTGCCACAGCAATTGTTATTTCTTGTCACCGTTTGCTTGATTGGGTTTTACTCGTCTTTAATTTGCTCCGCTTCGCTGTATTTTGCTGACTCAGCAGACTGCTGTGGATGTAGTTTGAGATGATGAAATAAATTAGTTGTGCTGGAACTTTTATTTGCAAGGTTTTGCTGCACAATTTGCACAAAACTTTACTCTGTTCAGCATCATCCCTGCGAAAGCCAAACCACTTCCATACACCCGACTGGTGCGCGCTCTATTTTGGAACTAAAGCTTCGCCACAGGTTTCATTGTTGTCCATTGTTGACCTACTCAGTTATCAGAGAGGTAGAAATGAGTGACAATGATAAACGTGCTGAGAACTGCTACAGCACCATAAACGGCAGGGCAACATGGCGTGTGTTTGTATGCACGAGCTTGAGGACGCGCAATGCGAGAAAAATTGTTGAACAGGATGTGTGCACTGTTTTAGATGTGCTCAGGTAGAAACCTGCGTGTCTTCATCATACTCAATATAATGAATATATTTATTTTCAAAATCATGTAAAAAAAATACTATCGAATATATCAGTATTTGCGATATATCCCCCAGCTCTAGTGTGGAGGTAAACATGTGCCTGCAGACATGTGGACAGTGTCTTTCTAATCAGACTGTCTTTCACAAAGCCTGAGACAGTGTCTTTCACAAAGTGACAGTGACCAAGGCAAGAGGAAGTTCTAATGGAGTTGTAGTACAGTTGACCTCTCGGTCCTTCGATTTCCACATTTGTGTTTCCCATTTTCCCCATAATAACTACAGTCACACATGAAAGTGACCCACGCAGAGAAGAGAGCAAAGATGACCACAACAGGCTGTAGTCTGTGGTCCCATGCTTGTCTCAAACACATGAGTCAGGACATTTGCTGAGAGTGGGGGGCCTTTTGTCTGCCCAAGAGGCTGCGGTAAAAATAAACCATGCTGAAGGCTTCCCTGCGTGTACATCTGTGTGTTTGTGTGTGTGTGTGTGTGTGTGTGTGTGTGTGTGTGTGTGTGCCGCTTGGATTCTGAGCATGTGCCTGTGCATTTACATGGGTGTATGTGTCCAGTGTGCAGTTCAACACGTGTGCGTGCACCAGTCTGTGGCTTTTGGAGTGTGAATATGTGCAAACGTAGTTGAGGATGAACGCCTATGTGTTTGTGTGTGTGTGTGTGTGTGTGTGTGTGTGTGTGTGTGTGTGTGTGTGTGTGTGTGTGTGTGTGTTATATGAAAGCACCTGGGGTTTTAGCATGACTGGCCGGCCATGTGCTCGTGACTCCCGTGTGCTCACTCGTCCACTCCTCCTCTCCCCCGGCCGCCTGTTGTTTGTGTCTTGGCTCTGTTCCCCAGGCATCACGGGGATACGGAGGCTTGTCTCAGCGTCACACGTGAGCGGCTGAAGCCTGAGTAACACGTCCGCTTGGGTGGACCTGCCTATTTGTGGGGTGTCCACCTACAAACAGGATTTCTGGTTCTTAATTCGTTATGTGTGTGTTTACTTTAGCCGTTATTGCCGGTGGAGGATGTTGTTCCTAATGGTGAATGTGTTGCTTCTGTGCTAAGTGTGCTAAGACATGGATTCTAAGTGGAAGCACAGTCACTGGAGGACAAGGCTGACCCGTGGACATATTCTCGGTCATGACCCAGAACCGGTGCCATTACTCTGACGTGGACCCTCAAGCTAGCAGGAATTGGCCCACTCTGCACTTTAAGGATTTATAAACAGAAAGGAGGCATGGCCTGAGGCTGGGCGGGGCTTACAGATAAACGTGGTGGTAGAGAGACATGGACACTGCAGGGATTAAGCCAGCTCAGATGTGCTTAAACAATTCCTTCTGCAAGAAAGCTACACAGATGCCTACTACACAGAGGCCCTCTACACAGAGGCCCTCTACACAGAGGTCTACTACAGAAACCTACTACAAAAACTAACTAACCAGGGGGCGGGGCATGCTAATCCTGCCCCTCTGTGTCAAAGTCAAAGTCAACTTTATTGTCATTCAGACTTTACACAAGTGCACAGCTGAACGGAAGTGCGTGTCCCCAAACTCCAGTGTTAAAGCACCAGAGCCCAGAGCAGCCGCTGCAACCAGTGCGCCGCCGCCTGTTTGCTGCCCACATCTGATTCTGCTTCTCTCTCCTGCGGTATTTGTACTGAGCCTCCAGCACCAATCACTTTACCTCATCAATCACTTTACCTCATCAATCACTTTTATCTGCAATAAATATCTCTTCCACTCTGTGAATAGGGCATTTTGTGTTTTATATTTGTGTTAAGCCCAGTTGTGTTAAAACAGTGAGTTTTGAATTTGTGTGCATGGGTACAAGTCAGCAGTGTGCTTTGTGTTTGTGTTGCTGCGCTATCACAAACTTACAAACAGGAAGCTGACAGGACGTTATTGTAACGAGTGCATCATCAGAATACACAGCAGATATGCTGCTGTCATGGGACACTAAGTCAAACTCTCCTGTCTCAAAGTGCACCCTCCCTACAACCCTCACACTGGTTGTGCTAACAGCCCACGCACACAGCCCACGCTCTAGCAGCTAGTGCTGCTAATGCAGACCTAAGTTGAATGTGGTGAAAGTCCAGAACTGTATAAATGCTGCTAACCCATCTCCCAGGGTCCACCGGCCCCCTCCTCGTCTCTGTGGCAAAAAGGCTTCCGCTCGCACAAAATGGCCTTTAAAATAACTGGAGTGAATGCAGCCCAGTCCGATGTGAACCTGACTGAACTCCTCAGTCAGATAGACATGACCCTGTGTACACAGACATCACACTGCTCTGTGCTACACACAGCTATAACCACGCAGTCCAGCCCGATGTGAACCTGACCAAACTCCAGGCATGACCCTGTGTACTGACATCACATGTGCTACACATGGCTGTAACCACGCAATGCTTTAACAAAAAGTATAACACATCTGGTTTGTTTCAATTTAATGTAGCTTCTCCATTAACCCTCCAAAGGGCTGCAGTGATGAAGAGCCGACGTAGCATGCAAACGCTCAAGGACAGTCTAGTGTACTCATGTTCTATTAGTGTGTGTGTGTGTGTGTGTGTGTGTGTGTGTGTGTGTGTGTGTGTGTGTGTGTGTGCAGCTACAAAAACCCCAGGTTTGTTCGGAAGGTGAGAGAGTGGGCGGAGCTTCAGAAGCCACAAATTTGTTTATGTAACCTCTGAGTGGGAACATGGTGACTGTGCAAACATGAAAATGTCATCAGGCTCTCAGCAGAAGCTCCATTAACACCCCACAGTCTGATCGACTGAGTCGGACATGTTCTAAAATCACATCAACATCAGTTTGGGTTTCTCTTTGCAGGTCTCTATGACAACAGCCCAATTCTTAAAATCATAGCATGTGATGCATCAGCTTAACACCACTGTGTTGTGTGAGTTACAGGGAGAACTTTCAAGGAACTGCTTTAGAAAGCAGATGGGCCTATGATTTGGATTCATTTCTTCTCTCTCCACTCTCCTGAGATAGGAAATCAAACCAAGGATTTATTTAAAGTGAATAATGTAGTCCTACGTCCAGATACAGTACACGCGTCACCGCAGTCGCATGTGCGGCTCAACAACAACCGGGCAAACAGCCAGGAGTGTGGACACGGCTTTGATGTGAGAGGCTGATCAAAGCCGTGTATGTGTGTGTGTTCAGCAAGGTGTGTGCGCAGTGTGGTTTAGAGAAGCCAGTCCCTCGCCTTCTGAGAAGCCACTGAAATAAGCCTCCTGTTCTAAATGTTCCTCTTAATCATTCACTCGTTCACCGAAGGACACGTGCCAAGTATTAAATGAACATTTGTTGTTGTTTCTGTGTGTCAGTTTTTTTGGTCATTTCCTGTATTTCGTTCTCTGATCATAATGACAGTGGCTGGACAGTGGAGTGGGTGGTCAGCTTAAGCAGCAGGAATTCAGAGGCAGGCTGCCTTCTCTGCACTAACACACCTTAAGGTGTTACCCAGTTAGCGCTCACCAGTTAACCCGTTAAACCAGTTCAGAACATCAGGACATCAGAACAGGCTCTAGCCCTTCTGAATGCAGGACAAACACTAGACACTGAATCTGCTAGAAACTATTTAGCCATGTGATTTGATAACTTTAATTGCTAGATGTGGAGAAGACTGGAACTGTTTTCAGAGTGAGACAGGCCTGCTGTGTCTGGAGTGAGACAGGTAACTAGTCCTGACGTGAGAAAGTCCTGATTTTTCTGAAGTGAGACAGAATAAACGGGAGTTTGGGAGAAAGCTGTGAGAAGACTATGAGAAGTTGTGAGACGACTGCAGGACGTTTTGAGAAGTTGTGAGAAATAGTATATGTCCACACATATGGAAAGTTCAAAACTGTTTTTAGCTTTCCTAACAGTGTATTAGTACGACTCAGGCTTTGACAGTCAGCCTTGCTTCTTCTGTTTCTCTGGCTAAGCTAATTACAGGTTCTGCACATGTACTGCAGGGCTTACAGGTAGCTGTTCACTCTTCTCTTGCTCAGCACTGCCTGAATTCACTAATGAGTTCTCCTCCCTAAGTGAACCGAGGACCCAATTAGTGCATTCATGTGATGTAGAGTGAGGCTGGAACAAAACAGCTGTGAACACTGAAGTCCTAATGGATTCATATGATTACCCCTGCAGCACATGACCGAAAAGGCCTGCAGTGGAAATCAAAATCCACCGCATGTGGTCTTAAAGAAGCAGTCCTGGCACAAAAATACACAACCATTCCAGACTACTTAGTCAGCCATTAGCAAGGCATTTAAAATACTGTGTTATTGCACTGGCATTTGTCCAACTTCCTCCACTGTCATCCATGTTGTGGATCTAGGCCAGTGGCAGTGGAGTTTTATTCTTTTTAAGCTGCTGAAGCGAAACTGAGGTCTGACATGCCTTTTCTTTAAAACAGCCTAATAAGATGAGACCTGAAGCACACTGCCACTAAAACATTTTGAGATGTGGAGAATTCCAGATAAATTATGTGTCAGAAAGCAATTGTGTGATGCCACAGGAAACCTGGAGTGTTTCTGTGGAAAGGCTCCTGTGCGGATCCCTGTAATGTAACAAACATACTCTTCAGCAGTACTCTCCCATGTAATTCCTTTATGCTCTGAAAGACTGTAAGATATGGTTATGGCTTGTGGACTGAAACATATAAAGGAGTTATGTGCACACCTTACAAGACTTACTTCTACAGGCCTTCATCTACAGGTCTTCATCTAAAGGCCTTCATCTAAAGGCTTTCATCCAGCCTACAATATTCATCTACAGGTCTTCATATACAGGTCTCAATCTAAAGGCCTTCATCCACAGGCCTTCATCTACACGTCTTCATCTACATTTTGGTCTAAGCACAGGCAAGGTTTCCTGTCCATTGCATAATACTGCAGAGGTGATGGCTTGCAGATCGATCTCATCATTACTCTGTGAACCAGCCCCATCACCCCTATATTACAGCCCCATGTTCTAGAATGTTCCTGAAGATGTGGAGAGATGAGCATCATTTCAGACTGTGGAAGGGGTGACACCCACAGATCTTATACCAACATTGCATTGCTGATATATGCTCATCTGAAAGCAAAATTTCACTTTCAGTACAGTGGCAGTCATATGAAGGTTCAGCTAGTCAGATCCTACAAATCTGGTCCTGTGAAACAAGTCCAATGAATTAGACGTGTTCTTTTCCAAGTTATGTGATACACTCAGGCAGACACAGGGGTTTTTCATTTCTGTAGCATTTTGCGGAGGCTCCTCTATTCTTACATTCTCATTTAACTTCCCAGCTATTTAAAAGCCGCTGACATCTTTTTAAGAAGGTTACGATACTTGAGAGAATGATAACAGCTTTGCTCAAACTTTCAGAATTATGTGTTGATGACCATTAATGCCTTCTGAGAACCATTTCACAGTTTCCAAGTTTCACAGAGGAATAAAATTATATTATACTCATTATTAAAAGCATTTTGTGTTATTTGAGAATCTCGAGTGCATGGTAACTGATGGAACACTTCAGATTTAATAGGCAAGTTGTTTATAACATTACCGTTCTAATTATTTTTGTTTGATTATTATTTGTGATGTAATTCAAAACCACTATGTTTTTAGAGTGCCAAATCATTCCAGCTTTTGGGCTAACTTCACTGAACAATACATCCCCTGGCAAAAATTATGGAATCAGCTGTCTCTGAGGATGTTCCTTCAGTTGTTTAATTTTATAGAAAAAAGCAGATCACAGACATGACAAAAAACTAAAGGTATTTCAATGGCAACTTTCTGGCTTTAAGAAACACTAAAATAAATCAAGAAAAGTAATTGTGGTAGCCAGCCAGTAACAGTTAGATTTTTAGAACAAGCACAGAGAATAAATTCTGGAATCAAATTAGACAACTGAAGGGACATCCTCAGAGACTGCTGATTCCATAATTTTTGCCAGGGGTTGTAGTCAAAACAGAGAAGCAGAAATATTCAGGTTAATCAGTTGTAAATCTGTATTTACAAAATGCAACAAATCGTATTAGCTCGTATGCAGAGGTGTACTGCAGATGGTTTGCAGATCAGTTTCATCATTATCACTCTGTGAACCAGCCCCATCACCCCTATAATACAGCCATGTGTTCTGGAATGTTCCTGGAGATGTGGAGAGATGAGCATCATGTCAGACTGACGAGCTGTTTGACATAAACTCTCAACTCTAGAGTCTCTTTAGAAAGTTCCAAAGACCAGGGGATATAGGGCAACTGGAAAGCCTTTAAAAAAATCACCATCTTGCGACAAAAACTTTATCCCTTTTTTAACTCTTTGTGAAGTAGTACTTCAGAAAGCAATTCAGAAAACATTAGGCCCGTTAATTTCAAAATCCAGTTGACAAAAATGCAGATTGCATTCATGATCTAGTCTGAAAGTCTGATTAGAGAGAGACTTGCTACCAGTGGTGGACGAAGTACACAAACCACGTACATGGGTTAACGTAGATACAGGTAAAACATTACTCCAGTACAAGTACAAGTCCTCCCTTTAGTCCTGTATGTGAAAAAAAGTACAAAAGGTTAATGTGCCTGTGTTCCCTGCTTGTCCATTTGTTGTCATGGTTTCCCTCCGTCTGCCACACCCGTTTTGTCAGTGTTTCCACCTGTGTCGTGTTCTCCCTGTGCATGTATAGTACCTGTGTTTCCCTAGCCCGTTGTCAGTTATTTTGTTCGATGTGCTCATTCTGTTTGCTCGGTTATCCTATTGTTCTTTGTTCATTCGTGTATCTCTTTCTAGTGTTCATCCCGTTGCCCTGTGTATCCTTGTGTGTTCGTCATGCCTATTTATCTTTTGTGTTCGGGCTGCCCATATGATATGACCGTGTCTGCCATTATGACCGTGATTGTGTGATTCCCTTTAAATCTCTCTCTCCTCAGCGTCTGTGTCCGCATCCTCGCTGCCTTAAAACAATATCAATGCAGTTAGCTGGCAGCTCCAAATACTATAAACTATGGTAAAACAAATAACTAGCTACTTGACTAACTTGGCTACTTAGGTAGCTAACTAATCATGTACAATGCTAATGTCGGGACTTATGTTACCAAACACAAAGAGACGGTTTGCTGCGAGATTCTGTTAGATTGCTCATGAACATGGACGTAATTTTGATTTCAAAAGTGGGGGGGACATGGATTCGTCGCTATTTAAATATTTGGTTTTAACCGTAAAAACTGGGGGGGACCAAAACCGGCTTTTGAAAAAGTGGGGGGGGACATGTCGCCCCCGTCCCCCACCCCCCCCCCAAATTACGTCCGTGCTCATGAAAGAAAATGACCGTTAGGCCTATGAAAACAGCTCACCACTACATGTTTCCTTAGACTGGATGGGGAATTCTTATGAGAAGAAATCTTATGGGACTGAGTCAGGCAAAGGAGGCACTTGAAAATGGAGTCATTTTTCTTTCTGACTGCTTCAAAGAATTTCACTTAGATGAGGCCCTGGGGTTTGTGGCGAGTTAGTTTCTTCGGTTTTTATGTAGGTATTTGTTTTCCTGCGTTAACGTTGAACCGAACGCTGTTGGTGCGCGTGCTTCGTTTTAAACACGCGCCTAAAGGAACGAGAGATTTCGCATAATATAGTGTAAAAAGTAAAAGATTTGACTTTCAAATGAAGTGGAGGTAAAGAAACACTTTTTTTACATTATTTATTTTTATTTACATCAATTACATTTATTCATTACTGTCCAGTGCTTTCTACCAGTGTTTCACAGTGTCTGTCTGCTGCTTGCAGAGGTGCACCATAAGGCACACAGGCCAGCATAATCAAGCAACCATAATACAAATTGTTTCCCAGTGTCTGGGATATGTAGACTTTAGGATTCAGGTTTAGGATTCTAGTGTGTGTGCTGGTTAACAACTGGCTTTCAGCATGTGGTGCTCACACTCCTTGTAAGTCCTGCCTTGGTATCCTGTTACTCTTTGTTTTTGACATAAGTGTTCATGTCCTATGATATGGTCTGAACACTCTTGCTTAGTTATGCCTACATAATGAAGCTCCGTTTGTTCATTCACCTCATTATTGCTGACTCATGCTGTCACACGCTCTCTGTACACAAGTACTTTTAATCTTTAATGTTATGCAAATTCACAGTCAGGCAATCTGTGCCCTATTTAAATTAAAGGGTCGAAATATCAAAACACTGACGTATCTAAATTTGTGTGATATTGTGTGCCTTAACATATTGTCACTACAATGGCATGTTTCTATATTTTAGGCTACATACTAATAGTCTTCTATGTAGTTTTCAAGAATAACTTGAAAACATGTGACACTATCTTTGAATAACCTTGTTATCAGGAATATATTATGGATGGTCCTTGGGTTCTGCCTTCTTTGTTACTTTAGCCTTCCTTGGATCTGCGAATGCTCTTGTGTGGGTAAATATAGCTCCAGCTGTTCCTGCGTCTAGTGCCCCAGGTAGAGGCTCTGGCTAGAGAGCTTCTCTTCTCATGTCATGGGGTGCAGGTTGGACACACGTGAGTGGAGGAGTACGGAAGCCTGATGTCCTACCCACCTGACTACCTTTCACACGTGACCCTCCAAAGTGGTACACAACCACCATACTACTCACACATAAACACGTACTGTACACGGTACAAATAAGGTATACCAGCAAACACAAACACATGCAATGCTTGTTAATGGAACTTGCATGCTTTCTCTGGTAGTTGGACCTTTTGTATTCAAAGGTTGTTGGACTGTTTTGTTCTATTTAAGCAGGTTTTTGAAACACTTAATTGCTTTGCTACATTCCTATAAAGAATACTGAGAGAAAAATAGCAAGGCAAATAAGAAGTGATGCACAATGAGTGTCGTGAGCAAGTAAAGGGAAGTCATGCAAGCATACGCGCTTCACTACTTAAAATCCCCATCTGACCTTATTCCACACGTGACCCTCCAGAGTTGTACACAACCACCATACTACTCGCAGGGAAGTCTTGCGAGCACACGCGGAGATGTTCACTACGTAAAATACAATTAACATACCGACGGACAATGCAATACCCCCAAACCTCAACAACTCATCAGGTTTATATACTGTACACAAGTGGCAGGAGCACCAGGCTAACAGAGGGCAGCGCATAATCACAGCGAACCACAACAAACACACGTGGTGCACTAACCCACCGTGGTGGTCTGCATGGGGGATCGTGGCATTAACTTACAGAATACTCACTAGACATTTGATTAGAAACACACACTGAACCTTTTCTTTACACCACTGGCAGGATTATTGGGTTCACTTACTTACTGTAATTACTGTATGTCTTATAGGTGCAGTTTGTAAGTGTAGAATAACTGTAGCCCATCTGTCGTATTGTTTTCTATCCACGTTTGATCACATTCATCACAGCATCTGTGCTGGCGTGTCATCTCGGGAACAGCCTCTTCCTGACACCACAGTGACTGGTAGTGACAGTGCATTTAGTGCCAATAAGAGTGAAGCAAGCCCACAAATGCTGCTGGAGTCTCCATACATGTCATTGCAGGTCTACCAGCCAGAAATACTCAGGCATCCTGTGGACAAGACCTGACCTCTGCCGAAGAAGTAGAGCACAATTAACAAACCTTTATACAGCAGCCTCAATGTGTGTTCCTACAAGGTCTTTACATGTTTCTAATAAATAAATGCTTCTAATGAAATGAGTAGTGTTTGTAAATCAATAAATAATGATACAACAATATGGGTATGTTACAGTTTTCACATTGAATTACAGTGAGTACATCAGTTTGGGTCCTGCAGCGTGGGTCCTGCAGCGTGGGTCCTGCAGTGTGAGTCCTGCAGCGTGGGTTCTGCAGTGTGGGTCCTGTAGCATGAGTCAGTCCACCTTTAGTCAGGCCACTGCAGCCTGGCCATGCTCAACACCTGGACAGGTGAAGGTCCCATATATCTGATTTGAAACATCACATAGAAGGTCAGCACTTTATACAACACAGAGGTCACGAATCCTTGGTCCAGGCCTTAGAGAGCATATAACTGATAGGGTCATTCCAGGATAGATCTAATGATATCTTAACTCCAAGCAGTTTAATGGTAGAGTCTGTACTAATGCTTGGTCCAGGTATTACTGGAGATGGTGGGAAGGGGATATTTTCTTCTGTTCTAGGACTCATTGCCTCCTTGTCCCCAGGGGCTTTGGGATTGTAAGGTCATCTGCATATTTCACAGGGATAACAGAAGTAGGCAGACCTAAATCAGGCATTTAATACAAATGAACAAGAGCAAAGGGGATAATAGCTCCCCCTAGGGCAGACCTGGGCAAACTACGGCCCGCGGGCCACATCCGGCCCGTTGTGCGTCCCTGTCCGGCCCGCGAGAGGCCAATCATAAATGAAACAAAAATCTATGTCGTGCGTGCAATACAACTGTGACGCTTTTATTTTGAAAGCGCTACGTTTGTGTTAATTCCGTGTGGACATACCTGCGTGTGTGTGTGAGCTGTGCGACAAGGTAAGGCTGAATTTATACTTTCGGGAGTGAACGTTGCACCTCGCGCGAACCTCCGCAAACGGCGGAAAATTTACGTGACGAATTTTAATTGTGCATTGTGTTCCAGGTTTGAAAAGTGCTGGAATTTAGGCTAAAGTACTTGAAAATGCTTGAATATGTAACTGTTTTTCGATTCACAACAAATAGCTGACTGAACAGTAGGGTATTCCAGAAAGCGGGTAAGTAAACTCAGAGTTAACGAAAGCTCAGGTTTTCCGTTCCAGAAACCGAGCTTAAGAGAGAATCTGAGTCAGCTGGGAAATATTGAAATGGACCTTGAAAGTGCCGTAGAAGTGCTTTAAAGCTAGGTTTAAGCCTGGTTTATACTTGACGCGTGCGAGGGTCCGCGCGGTGAAAATGACGTAATTATGGTGGCCTCGCGCGCTGTCGATTCGCGAGGTCGTGCACCTCTCGAATTTTGTAACTTCGCGCGCGCCGCGCTTCAGCGCAATGAACAAAGTCATGTTTGCAGGGTTCATACACATTTACAAGGTGGAATATACGTCACTTTCAAGGTCCATTTCAATATTTCCCAGCACGTTAAACTTAATTAAGTTAAATATTTATACATATATTCGAAATGATCCGAAATAATTCGCTTTTTTATCACATTATTTAATTATTGTTTATTTTCAAAACGCCCAATCTGTCTTCACGTTCTCTCATGTTTCGTCCTGGAATTACAAGAGGCTCGTATTTGTTAACGTAATACAAGAAAACTGTTCATTCAGATGGCTATTTGTTGTGAAACGAAGTAGTTACAATTTCAAACATTTTCAAGTATTTAGCCTAAATTCCAGCACTTTTCAAATCTGAAACAAAAAGCAACATTAAAATTGGTCAGGTAAATGTTCCTTCCCCTGTTTTTGAGGGGTGTTTCTTTATATCAACACATCGTTTCGGAGAACACTGCACAGAATGTGACGCGGAAAGTATAAACGCCTCCGCCGTTCGCGGAAGTTTGCGTGAGGTGGGCGGAGCCACTGTGATGACGTCATTGTTGTTTGTGTGGCCCTCTGACACAATTCAGGTTTCTCATGTGGCCCCTTGTAAAAATTAATTGCCCACCCCTGCCCTAGGGGCTGTGCACTAGAATTGCCTAGGATTATGCACAGTACCCCAATGCACCGTTTGCATTGCATTTGCATTCTTCAAATAGCTCATAAGAGCAAGCCAGAGATTATGTGTGGTAGACTCATCAGCCAGCGGATGAAGCAGTCGGCTAGTTTCTTTGGGCTTTGTTTCTGTGGAAACTACCTTAACCTGAGCTTCAATCTATATATTGGGAAAACTGTGGTGTTGAATACAGATATTAATTTAATGTTCAGTTAAGGTACGATAACCTAAACTTGCCCAATACTCATGGAGGTTCTAATGCCTTGTGAGTATTATCCTCCCCAGATAGACCATGTGGTCCCATGCTAAAGCAGACTGTCTCACTCTGATTGCAGAGGTATTCCAGCTCGCCCAACACTATCCATGCCAATAAGTGCTTTAACAGATTTAAACCACAGCTTTGAGTTAACAGACTTGGCTCACTGTGTTCATTTCCTTCTTCTAATGCTGATTTTTGTGATGTATTTCATACGTCATTGACACTTAAGGATACTGGCCCTTTAAGGATGTGCAGATTCCTAGGATATGTATGCTGTTTTGTTAGTTCTAATAAAAGGGAGAAGCAGGATTAGCTTCACGTAAACCGAAGGTCCGTGTCGGTCTCGTTATTATTCCGTATATCGCAGTTCACCAGCCTATTGCCGATATAACAAAGTGGCAACGAGGATAAAGACGCAACCTACGCCGTGTCTAAAGAAAAAAAAAATCGGCGAGTGTGCTACAGGGGCGGACTGGGGAGAAAAAGTGGCCCGGGAGTTCCTGAGAGACTGGCCCACTATATATATATATATATATATATATATATATATATATATATGTATATGTATATGTGTGTGTATACTGTATATGAATCTATACATGGCACGTAGTGTATATGACGGCGTTTATTGTCATATGGACAATATTAATTCCAGCAATAATATGATTACAAAGCCACATAGTGGCTTTTAAATAGTCCACCATAAGACCACCAAACAAGTTGTTAAATAGTCCACCATAAGACAACCAAACAAGTTGTTTTACGCAAAGTGCATCCTAAAGAACAACCTACAACTCTAACGTGGGTATTTCTTCCTCTTACCTATTTGTGGTGGTTAGTTTTAATCTAAGAATTTCAATAGCTTTAAAAAAACAGTGCACAGTGCTCTGCCTTGAAGACCGCCACTTGCGTCCGTGTTAACCGTGTTAAGGTAATTTGCCTTAGACGTTGCAGAGGCGACAGCAGTACATTTAAAATAACATGTTATCTACAATTTAAACTGCTGTATGTTTTCGTAGTCCGGCCCGTATTTTCTGGGACAAGTTGGTTTTTTTCTGATCTCCGCTGCATACTGTCAGCCCGCACCAGCTGGCCCAGTCCGCGGCCGCGGTGCAACTCGTTCATGTGTTTACAGGCTCAGACCGCGGCCGCGTTGAGCAGGTTAGTCTGACTGGAGCGGGGGAGGTATTAACACCGTTAAACAGCAGCGTGACTACGGGCCGGGGCCGCAGTGCGCGGCAGTGGCTCCTCCACGGGCTGAGTTAAACCACCGGCGGCCCACCGGCCCACTAACCCATCGGCCCACCGGGGAAATCCCCGGTAGCAATGTATGCCAGTCCGCCCCTGGTGTGCTACAACAGGGAGAGATTTCACGACTGAGCTCTTCTGTTGCGTTGAGTGAGTGAAAAGCTATTCTGACTTAAAATGGCTGGATATATTGGACATATCGGTCCTTTCGATGAGAGTGTTGAACAGTGGAGCTCTTACACCGAGAGATTTGAGTATTTTGTTGAGGCAAACGGCATTGAAGCAGAGAAGACAGTGCCGACTTTCCTGATCGTTATGGGTGCTAAAACGTTTACCTTGCTTCGCAGTTTGGTGCAGCCGGCTAAGCCTGGCAAGAAAACGTATGCAGACATTGTAAGCACCTTAGGCTCTCACTACTCGCCGAAACCGCTAGTAATAGCGGAACGGTTTCGTTTTCACAAAAGAAATCAAGAGGAAGGGGAAAGTGTGACGGTGTTTGTAGCTGCTCTAAAGAAACTTTCAGAGCACTGTGAATTTGGAGAAGTTTTAAACGACACAATAAGGGACAGACTAGTGTGTGGTCTTCGAAGTGAAGCCATTCAGAAACGACTGCTCAGTGAGAGCAACCTAACATTGCAGAAAGCCACAGAAATCAGTGTGAGCATGGAGCTTGCTGCAAAAGAAGCTCAACATCTCAGTAATACTAGCAAAATGCATAAACTGGCAATAGGAAAACCAGATTGGAAACCGCAACATCCAAGTGTCACATGTTTTCGCTGTGGCAAGGTTGGCCATCATGCGGGGGAGTGCTGGTGCAAAGATTTACAGTGTAGAAGTTGTGGAAAAAAAGGCCACATCGAGAGGGCATGCAAAACGAAGAAAACTATGGAGAAGAGTGGGAAACAAAAATACAGAAAAACATCGGATGTACAAAAGAGAAAGAAAGCTGTCCATAATTTGCACTCCAATGAAGTAGGAGAAAATGAAAGTGATTCGTCTGACGAAGAAGTGACCTTGAAGATCATGACTGTGGAAGGAGGTTCAGAGGGTTACTGGGTCACACCCCTGCTAGAAGGACACAAGGTGCGTATGGAGACTGACACAGGGGCTGCTGTCTCTATTGTCTCTGACAGCGTGTATCACAACCACCTGAGCCATATACCTTTACAATCCACAAATATCGTACTTAAAACTTACACTGGTGAGCGTGTGGAGGTTAAAGACGAGCTGGGCATGATGAAGGGAATTAAAGCGACACTGGATATAAAACCGGAGAGTAAGCCCAAGTTCCTTAAAGCTTGCACAGTGCCTTATGCTATAAAGCCAAAAGTTGAAGCAGCTTTGGAGGACTTGGTGAAAAGTGGTGTCCTGGAAGCGGTGAGCATTAGTGAGTGGGCCACTCCCATAGTACCGGTGCTGAAAAGAGATGGGTCAGTGCGAATCTGTGGGGATTTTAAGGTCACTGTGAACCTGGTACTGTCAGTAGAACAATACCCTTTACCCCATATCGATGATTTATTTGCCGGATTAGCAGGAGGAAAACGGTTCAGTAAGATTGACCTCTCCCAAGCTTATTTGCAGATACCAGTGTAGGTACCATGCTAAACCAGCAGGTGGCAGTACCACTGGCAACACATGGAACAAGCTTGCTTTGACGGAAGTAAGGGTGTGTCTACAGTTCAGGTGTTTAAATACCCTGAACAGCCATTCATCTCTCTCTCTCTGGTTTGACTGACACCGAGGTTAGACCTATTAAAGAGAGGCTCCGCCACTTCTCTCTCTCTGGTTTGACCGACACATAGGTTAGACCTATTAAAGAGAGGCTCCGTAATATCTCTCTCTGGTTTGACCGACACATAGGTTAGACCTATTAAAGAGAGGCTCCGCCACTCCTCTCTCTCCGGTTTTCTCTGAGAGCACGCAAACTTTGATACGACTAACAGCAAACAGCTGAATGTCGTATTACCTCATTAACGAGCCCGAGTTACACCAACCAACCGATCAACGTTACCGTGACGACAGATTCACCGATTTGCTTCAATCAAGCTTGCTAACGCGGCCACACGGACTGAAACAAAGGCGATCAACTCCCTGTTGTTAAACCGTGAACGAGACTCGCGTTCCTGGACGATTCCCCAGCACACCTGGACGACGTCGTTTAATCAACGAGGAGCCTGCGGTGGAAATTCCCTCCTAATTCCAGGAGAATTCAGGGAGGACGACACTACCCCAAATCCTCAACACGTGAGACTCTTAACGCTGGGCATAGTTTATAAAAGGGCAAAGTTATTTGAACTGTAGAGTTAACCAAGCTTTCTGTTAATACATTCTGAATGTGTTTAACTTTATTTTCATAATCTTCATCAAGATTTGTACATACAAAGTTCTCTTTGCTGTGCATGCCACCATCTTTTATTTATCTGATTAATGGACAACTTGTAGTCTTCCCCATTCTCAGACACATCACATTAATTTTTAGTTATTAAGCCAGCTCCATTACTCTTTGTTCTGACCACGTTGGAATAAACCAGCTGAGCTAATTAACACAGTCGCGCTGCTCTACTGTTTTAAAGTCGGCGCCATTTTAGTTGCTTTGTTCTCTATAGGAGAACTGAAACTACAACTCCCGCCTCCTCACACGCGCACAAGCGCGTGCACACATTACTCTCCTCCCCTTTTTACACACACACACACTAGATACCCAGTCTTCACTGTAAATGTACTGATCCTTGTTGATGCCGTTTGTTTTAGAATAGTTAGTTTTAAATAAATGTATCATTTATTTTCACCAAATTGTCTGTGTTGATGTCATTCAAAAGTGGTTGTTGCCAAAACCTCCAAAGAATTCATAGTTAAATCCTTCAGATACCAAACCATTAATTACCCTTAGTTAATAACTAAATGTTATGGTTCTGGTATAATTAGAATATGAGACTGATTCTAAATTAATGAGACTGATTAATAATTAAGGTAAAACAAATTATATCTACTTTAAAGGATTAGTAGGTGAAACCCCTACATAATTGGTGCCCCTGCGTGAGGGAGATTTCTGGCTCAACCATATTTGTTTGATATCAACCATATTTTTCATATCACAGGCTTTCAAGCCATTAGAATAGGACCATCTCCAAATTCGCCAGAAGAGGGCGCCAGAGCGCTTCCCAAGTCTTCCTATAGAGGAAAGCTAGTACTTGGTAACTACAGTTTGGTGATAGTGTTCTAATTTGATTACCATTTGGTTACTATTCACATTCATTGAGCAATCAACTGAAGATCAGTATATTTATTTTACTCATTTAATTTCTGATTACTTCAATAGTAATTCAGTTGCTTTAATTTGTGTGGCATCCCACTGATTTCCCCTGTACTGCAGAAGTATTAGGATAATTATTTAGCACAGTTATCAGACTTCACTGTCTTTGTATAACTTCACTGTTGCAGTCTTTGGTCCAGTGTGCTAGTGTTTAGTTTCAGAGACCATAATCACCTTTGGCACAATTCTTTTTACCCCAGTTTCAATTTGGCTTGTCCACCTAGGTAATTACCCTTTTTACCTGCCCAGACACAAGGTCCTGGCACAATAGCTAAGCCAGATTGTACTGAAGCTGACTTGATTTTGTCCCTTTTTTTGAGCTAGTCTATAAATACATTTAGACTAACCATGGCTTTTCTAAAACAGAATACTTGTCAATCTTTGCTTCAGCTCCTTCAGATGCTTGAACCAGGTAGGAAGGATGTTGACAAACCTCTAAAGGACTACTTTGAGGAGACCCCTACCGTTCCAGATGTAGTTTTTAAAATGTTCCTTCTATGTCAGCAGCAGGCTCGCTTAGAAGTAGAGGCACTACGCAAGGAAAATAGACTCCTCAAACAGGATACTGCTAAGCCTTCGCCACAACCTCCAACTGACCACTCATGTGCTGAATGACGTGCTCACCGTAAGTGAACGTCACACGGGCTTAACAGAAACTGCCCGCCTCCAAAGGGAGAGTGAGCTTGCTCGTGCGAGTGCGCAAGATTTCCTTGCAACTAGATCTGGCACCTCTAGACCTTCTTTATTAGTTACAGTAGAAAGCCCATATAGTCAGCACTCCACAGGTGATGATGCACCTGTCATACATCCTAAGGCCCCGGCTCCAGTCCCCATGAGTCTTAGATTAGATGCAACTAGTTCTTCCTCAGAGTATCCATATGATACTACTGACGGTTCAGCTTCTGAAGCTCAAAGTGAAGCCTCTGTGGAGAATCACCCTCCTAGAGCAGATGCCCTGTCTGCATCCTCTTGCTACGAGTCAGCAGAGCCCTCATACTCGTCCCTAGCTTCTGCCCCCTTACTCTTGAGTAACAAAAAGAGTAATACTAATCCTGCTATGTCTTTTGGCCCTCCTTATTCTCTGCATGATGTCCAGACCAGGGACATCCCGTCGGGTACAACAGCTAGGAAGCCTTACTTAAATGCTGAGCATCATTCCACTGACCCACGCACAGGCTGGCGCAGTGACGTACATGTTCCAGCTTCTTCCTCAAGGAGAAATGCAGGTATTTCTCAACTTGAGATGCGCAAAGGCTCACTGTTGCCCCCTATGGACAGAGACCAGGAAGGTAGAAAGCATGCTGGTGACCATTATCCTCCGCATGATGTCCAGACCAGGGACATCTCATTAGGTACCACAGTTAAGAAGCCTTGTATGAATGCTGAGCATCATTCCACTGACCCACGCACAGGCTGGCACAGTGACGTACATGCTCCAGCTATTTCCTCAAGAGGAAATGCAGAAATTTCCCAACTTGAGATGCACAAAGGCTCACTGTTACCCCCTATAGACACAGAGCAGGACGGCAGAAGGCATGCTGATGTACACCACTGGCAGAACGTACAGACAAGGGACGTCTCACCAGGTAGAGCAGATAACAGGCCTTACTTAAACGCTGAGCATCATTCCACTGACCCACGCACAGGCTGGCACAGTGACGTACATGCTACAGCTTTTTCCTCAAGGAGAAATACAGATATTTCTGAACTTGAGATGCATAAAGGCTCATTACTGCCACCTAGGCACAGAGAGACAGGAGGCAGTAGGCATCCTATTGACCAAGAGTTACACCACTTGGATAGTGAAGGTCCACCTTCCTATTCTAATAGACATGTCCTTGAACATTTCCCTCGGTTAAAGTTACTAGATTCACTAGCCAAGGACATGGAGCCATTCGACCCAGCAAGGTCAAACTACCATGTTGAAGACTACCTCAAAGAAATTGAGTGTAGCCTCTCGGACTTGCCTTATGCAACAGAATGAGAGAAAGTGAAGCTAATTTGGAAAACCACCTCTAGATCAGTTCGCACATTCATAGAATCACAGCCGTTTTCCATTAGGGACAGTTACACTCAGCTATGCAAAGCCCTCGCTGAGGAGTATTCCCCTTATTTTGACGAAGCGTCAGCATTCATGTCAGCCATTAAAATTAAGCACAAGCGTTCAGAGCATCCCAGGGATTACTTTAATCGCTTGAAACAAACATTTTTCCAGGGAAGAAATGGACCAGGTCTCACAGAAGACCGAACCTTCAAATCCCTATTTTTGCACAATCTCCACCCTTGTGTGAGAACCCATGTCACACTTTTAGCACGCCAAGGTGACCTGTCGATGCGTGAGATCAGAAAGACCACGCAGACAGTTTGGGAGACGGTTGTGCAGCCCAGTATGCCTGGAGGAGACTCCAAAGAGCTCCAAGATCCTCCCTATGTTTTCCCTGTAGACTCAGACACTGTTCTTTCTGCAGGCCCCTCTCACTACTCTCGTCACAGGGACAGAGCCAAGAGGTGGAAAGAGAGACAGAACCAGTGGAAGGGGGGACAGCCATAGATAAAGATCAATTAGTGGACCTCCAGCCTGAGCCAGGGGGGAGGCAGAACTGACATTATATGAAGTTACATGTAAACATTCAGCCTGAAAACATGTAGCTATGTTTCCAGATCTCTAACTTTTTAAAGGGAGATGTTCCTGGCATCATCTCCGCCCACATCTCTGCATTTTCAATGCAGTAGGTTCTTTACAAAGGGGGGGTTTACCCGGCGTTACCTCCTAACTTCTATTCTACATTTTACCCCTCACACAGATCTTATTCTTCCCTCTACCAGTATAGCAAGTGTGAGATACTTTAGCAACACTGTTTGGCAGCCCAGCTTTGTCTTAACAAGACTAGTGAAACCGTTTGCCATATTAAATGCGCACAGAATATAGGTAAGCACATCTGCTACCACGGTGGTGCAAACTTGGCAAATAAGTCTGGCATAAATTGCATAACTATTCCTCAGAACCACTAGAGATGTTAGTTATTGCATGATGACAGCTCCTGATGTTCAAGTGTACACTTAGCAATAGCGGCATTAGAAATGTATTTTGGTTGTTTTAAATACTTCACTATCACAGGATAGAGGATGAGGCATTACACCTCAGTTAAACCCCCATTTACATTTTACTAGATCTCACAAGAAGCCACACTCTAACTGGACATTAACCCAAATGTTTTAGTTCAGCAAGATCTTTCCTTTAAAGCATTGTTAGGTTTGTTTCAGCCAACAGACTAACACCAACATGTGCTAACTCCACACCTTTCTCCATGCCTGATGTATTTCCTCTTTTCCATCAAAGGCATTTAACCCTGCATGTGACCTTGTTTTCCTTGTGTAAAGCCAAGTGAAATCTAAGCCATGCATTAGTATCCTTTCATTGTTTTTCTTGATTTGGTTAACCTTAGTTACTGTTCAAGAACTGCCCAGTAGTGAACTTGTTGCCCAGATGTGTCTCTACAGCGTCTCTCAGCCATCTCATGGATTATGCTATGAGCGGGATGGACAACTTGACTCATGGAATTGATCACCTTCCAGTGGATGCTACAGGGAACATGGACTGCATGGATAACCTTTTGTGCTCTTCAGGACTGTGACATCAGCCCCAGTCTGAAGACCAAGGGGGGAATGTAGGTACCATGCTAAACCAGCAGGTGGCAGTACCACTGGCAACACATGGAACAAGCTTGCTTTGACGGAAGTAAGGGTGTGTCTACAGTTCAGGTGTTTAAATACCCTGAACAGCCATTCATCTCTCTCTCTCTGGTTTGACTGACACCGAGGTTAGACCTATTAAAGAGAGGCTCCGCCACTTCTCTCTCTCTGGTTTGACCGACACATAGGTTAGACCTATTAAAGAGAGGCTCCGTAATATCTCTCTCTGGTTTGACCGACACATAGGTTAGACCTATTAAAGAGAGGCTCCGCCACTCCTCTCTCTCCGGTTTTCTCTGAGAGCACGCAAACTTTGATACGACTAACAGCAAACAGCTGAATGTCGTATTACCTCATTAACGAGCCCGAGTTACACCAACCAACCGATCAACGTTACCGTGACGACAGATTCACCGATTTGCTTCAATCAAGCTTGCTAACGCGGCCACACGGACTGAAACAAAGGCGATCAACTCCCTGTTGTTAAACCGTGAACGAGACTCGCGTTCCTGGACGATTCCCCAGCACACCTGGACGACGTCGTTTAATCAACGAGGAGCCTGCGGTGGAAATTCCCTCCTAATTCCAGGAGAATTCAGGGAGGACGACACTACCCCAAATCCTCAACACGTGAGACTCTTAACGCTGGGCATAGTTTATAAAAGGGCAAAGTTATTTGAACTGTAGAGTTAACCAAGCTTTCTGTTAATACATTCTGAATGTGTTTAACTTTATTTTCATAATCTTCATCAAGATTTGTACATACAAAGTTCTCTTTGCTGTGCATGCCACCATCTTTTATTTATCTGATTAATGGACAACTTGTAGTCTTCCCCATTCTCAGACACATCACATTAATTTTTAGTTATTAAGCCAGCTCCATTACTCTTTGTTCTGACCACGTTGGAATAAACCAGCTGAGCTAATTAACACAGTCGCGCTGCTCTACTGTTTTAAAGTCGGCGCCATTTTAGTTGCTTTGTTCTCTATAGGAGAACTGAAACTACAACTCCCGCCTCCTCACACGCGCACAAGCGCGTGCACACATTACTCTCCTCCCCTTTTTACACACACACACACTAGATACCCAGTCTTCACTGTAAATGTACTGATCCTTGTTGATGCCGTTTGTTTTAGAATAGTTAGTTTTAAATAAATGTATCATTTATTTTCACCAAATTGTCTGTGTTGATGTCATTCAAAAGTGGTTGTTGCCAAAACCTCCAAAGAATTCATAGTTAAATCCTTCAGATACCAAACCATTAATTACCCTTAGTTAATAACTAAATGTTATGGTTCTGGTATAATTAGAATATGAGACTGATTCTAAATTAATGAGACTGATTAATAATTAAGGTAAAACAAATTATATCTACTTTAAAGGATTAGTAGGTGAAACCCCTACACCAGTAGATGAGAAGTCAAAAGAATTGTTGACAATAGTGACTCACAAAGGCCTTTTTAGATATCAGCGTCTTTGTTTTGGTATTACATCAGCTCCCGCACTTTTCCAGCGTGCAATGGATCAAGTCCTCAGTGGTCTGTCCAGTGTTCAGTGTTACTTGGATGACATCCTCGTAACGGGAAAAACAGACGAGGAGCATCTGAGCAACCTGAGTGCAACGTTACAGCGTCTTCAGGACTTTGGTCTTCGAGTCCGAAAAGACAAATGTGAGTTCTTTAAGCAGTCTGTGGAGTACCTGGGGCATGTCATTGACTCTGAGGGCCTGCACAAAGCTCCGTCAAAGGTGAAAGCCATTGTGGATGCCCCCGCTCCACAAAATGTCAGCCAGCTTCGCTCGTTTCTAGGGCTCTTGAATTACGGAAAGTTCATTAAGGACCTAGCTACAATGTTAAAACCGTTGCATGACTTACTGTGTCAGGGAAAGCAATGGAAATGGACAGAACAATGCAATCAAGCATTTATTGAAGCTAAAGAAGCATTGCTTAAATCGAAGGTTCTGACCCATTTTAACCCGAAGCTACCACTGCAGCTTGCGTGTGACGCTTCACCATACGGTGTGGGAGCTGTACTTTCCCACATTATGCCATCCGGAGATGACCGACCCATAGCTTTTGCTTCACGCACTTTAAATAAGGCGGAGAGGGGCTATGCCCAGATTGAGAGGGAAGCACTGGGGATCGTCTTTGGTGTAAGGAAGTTTTATCAGTACTTGTTGGGAAAGCGTTTCACGCTGCTGACTGATCACCGGCCACTTACGACCATCTTTGGCCCTTATACTGGGATACCTTCCCTAGCTGCCAGCAGAATGCAGAGATGGGCCCTGATGTTATCAGCCCATACTTATGATATCAAGTACCGAAAGTCAGAATTGCACCACAATGCTGATGGACTTTCAAGGCTACCCCTGCCAGTGACATGTCCAGAGAGTAGCCAACAGGACATTTTCTACTTTACACAAGTGGAGGAGTCTCCAGTGACTGCTGTGCAGGTACGGAAGTGCACGCGAAAAGATCCAGTCTTGTCTGAAGTGATTGAAGTAATCACTAATGGTCATGCTGTTAAAGATGCGGCACATCTACAGTCATTCCTATCCAGAAGACTAGAACTTTCTGTTCAGTCAGGGTGTCTGCTGTGGGGAAGACGGGTTGTCATTCCATCACCCTTGAGGAAAATGGTGTTACAGCAGTCACTGTGGAATGGTGCGGATGAAGGAGATAGCGAGAAGCTATTTCTGGTGGCCCGGCTTGGACCGGGATATCGAGGAGACAGCAAGGTCATGCGCCGCCTGCCAGAAACTCAAAAACGCACCACAGCTATCACCCTTACATCCATGGGACTGGCCAGAAACACCATGGCAGCGAATGCATGTGGATTTTGCTGGTCCATTTGAAGATAAGATGTTTTTGGTGGTGGTTGATGCACACAGCAAATGGCCTGAAATAGCAGTGATGCGATCCACGACAACAGCCAAGACCATTGAGAAACTTGGGGAGATGTTTAGCCGTTTTGGCTATCCGGAGCAGCTTGTTAGTGATAACGGGTCACAGTTCATTTCAGATGAGTTTGCGTCGTTTATGCAAGCCAATGGGGTGCGTCACATCAAGTCAGCTCCTTACCATCCCTCAACAAATGGTCTCGCCGAGAGAATGGTGCAAACCATGAAGCATGCGTTGAAGGCCTCCCATGGTAAAGAGACTTTACATCAGCGCTTACATAGGTTCTTACTGTCTTATCGAAACACCACGCGTGCAACCACCAAAACGTCACCAGCAACTCTGATGTTAAGCAGATCACTTTGCACCAATTTCGAGATGTTAAAACCACCCAGTGTCAAAGAAGTTGTGCACCGTCAACAACAAGCCCAAATTGACAGACGAGCAGCAAAGGCAAAGAGCAGAATGTTCTCCCCTGGGCAACATGTTCTGGCAAGGAATTATGCTGCGGGTCCAAAATGGGTGCCAGCATCAGTCATTGCCCAGACGGGACCAGTGTCATACACGGTTCAGACATCTTCAAATGTAGTGTGGAGAAGACACGCTGATCAGCTGTTGCTAGGATCTGCTCCAGAGGAAATACCGCTCATCATGGAACCTGAGATGCCGGTATCCTCTGAAGTTTATGGGGATCAGCACCACCCGGATGAGTCGGGAGTGACTGAAGAAGAAACTCCGAAGGAGGCTGTTCCTATAACGATGCCGGCATCTGCCACTGAACGACGTTACCCAGCAAGAGAACGGCGTCCACCCGCTAGACTGACTTATTAGTTAGTACTTAACCTGCAAGATGGGGCATAATAATCCCCGTGGTTAAGTCGGGGCAAGAGCAGTCTACTCTACCCTGTAGATAGTTAAAAGAGAAAAAAAAAGGACATTTTATGTAAAGGGGGAGGAATGTGATGTATTTCATACGTCATTGACACTTAAGGATACTGGCCCTTTAAGGGTGTGCAGATTCCTAGGATATGTATGCTGTTTTGTTAGTTCTAATAAAAGGGAGAAGCAGGATTAGCTTCACGTAAACCGAAGGTCCGTGTCGGTCTCGTTATTATTCCGTATATCGCAGTTCACCAGCCTACTGCCGATATAACAATTTTAATAAATGTATTTATTAAAATAATAAATTGTAAGTGATAGTTGACAATTGTGGTACCTGAGAAAAGCACATACTGTCTCCCTTTATACACGTTTTATTGTAGTTTCAGAATGCACCTATTAATATCTCTAACAATGTCAGGTACAATGTGCTGGTAATTGTGCTCAGTATTACAGAGACCAGTAATCCAGGTAGTATATAATTAATATGTCTGTCTAGGCTGGTGGAATAAACCACAGAAATGATCAACATTTCCCATGTTTAGGTTACAACTATATCTGAGATGTATTGTTAACCTTGTAAACCCTGTAAAGCTGCTTTGCGACAACTTGAGTTGTTAAAAGCGCTATACAAATAAACTTTGATTGATTGATTGATTTGATTGATTGATGTTCCAAATGCATAAATCTTTAGGTATGTTATTATAAACATACATTGCAAGTCCTCCACCCCCACTGCCTTGACATTTATACTAACATAAAATATAAAATAATATAAAAATGTATATGTTTATACATAAATAATAAAGAATTAAATAATTGCAGTGTCCAGTTGTAGTCACCATCAGATCCTTTATAAAAAATCTAACCAAATATATAAAATCCAGTCAAAATCTTAAAAAAATGGACCTTGTTCACGTTTCACCTCTCAGAATAATCATGCTACCTTTCAAACAAATTCCCTTTCAAAGAAACTGATGATGACAGCAACTATGGTACTGACAGGTCTGATGATGACATACTGCTATGTTTACATAGTAAAATAATCTCAATATGTATTACACCAATCAAAATCTTTTTAAAAAATGGGCCTTGTTCATATATTTTACCTCTCAGAATAATCATGCTACCTTTCAAACAAATTCCCTTTCAAAGAAACTGATGATGACAGCAATTATGGTACTGACAGGTCTGATGATGACGTACTGCTATGTTTACATAGTAAAATAATCTCAATATGTATTACGCAGATGTAATCATGCAAAGACACTTCTGTCCTAGTCCCATAGCAATAACAGCCTTGGTTTTAATTCTGAACATGAATCTAGAATCATGACTGCTGTAACATTAAAGCAGAATTTGTCTACCTCATTCCACATTTCATTAAACAGGCTTTTAGTCTAATAAAGCACCACTAGGCCTTGCTGTTTCTTAATTAACTATCCCAGATTATGCATTAAGTGCAATAAATATATTTGCATGCATTAATAAGGCATTACCATGTACTAAATGTCTTTAACAGTTTTACACAAAATGGGGATATTTAGAAAATCCCAGTTTGGTAAAATCCCACAAGTTTTTTTTTTTAGTTCTGAGAAGTGTACTATAACTCAGTGTGAGTAGGAAGCAACTGCACGTTTCTTCAGAGAGAACACAAGCCTCAGCTTTGCCAAGCCACCCACTGACCGCCCTGATCACTCTTCTCTCGTCAGAGGTACAGCGAGGCCGTCACTGTCACCTTGTCCCACGAGACTGTCTGACGCACACGTCCAACCCCCTGGGCTTGGCTGTGATTCACGCATGCTGGGTTATTTACACAGGCTCCAGAGTCAGGTGAGCTGGAACTAGCAGTTGGGCTGCAGAGTGTGGCTGTGGTCCTGAGACAATGGTAGTGTGGACACAGTAGGCCGATGGCTGATGGAGAAACCAAACACACAGGGCCAGGATGGTCAGCTGACACATCATCTGATTGGTCAGCACCTAATGCAGGAGAACCTTCCTGCTCGTGGCTGCATGATACAATTGTGTGGACATGCACCCAAAAACATGCTTACTTTCAAATCAGACACATGCAAACACACACACACAAATAAACACACACACACACACACACACACACACACACACACACACACATACACTATTTGTTTAGAACTTATGTCACTTGGATATGTGGTAAACATTTATGTTGTATATTTCATCACTATCTGATGTTTCACCATACTTTAACTTGAACTTTAACCTCAGTAACTGAAGAAAAGTTTCATTTTTGTTTTTAGCTGAAATGTTCCTGATCTGTTTTTTCTATAATAAATATATTTTACCTGGAAAATGTACAACAATGTATGAAAATTATATTTTGTGTAAATATATTCACACTCAAGAACACTCACATGTACACACACGACTGCCTGTGGACACACAGAAGTTCAGAAGATCTTAGAATTGGACATAAGGTTTTCTGCAGTCGCTAAGATCTTATTTCTGAAGCTATATTATTTTGTCAAAACACACAACAGTCAAAGCTACACACACAACACACAAAACATCTCACACTTTTGGAAAAAGCAAACACTTAATCCAAAATGGTATTTTTCAAACTCTACACACATTTATCAGATGAACAGCCTTTCCTAAACGACAAACAGATGTGACACTACTACTGTCTGTGTTTTGTGTGTTTAGTGTATACTCACATATAGGCTACATACATATCCATTAAAATACAGGTCATTTATGCATATTCACTATATACTTGTAATCACCATAAAGTAAAACACAAGTGTAATGTTCACTGTATGATGTGCTGTTGAAGTCATAAATGTATGCTATTGTTTGCAGTGTTTTCCAAAGGAAACACATGGTTTTCAGTTGAGAATGTTGTGTCTAATGTAGGGAACTGTGTTTAATGTTTTGCAAAAAGTGTGTTTTAGAATTGCTAAATGAGTGTAAGGCAGAGAATGCTCTTAATGTTTAGTGCACCAGGTCAGTAGATGAATTACTGGTTTAGTAGTGAATTGGTGGTTTCCAAAATTGTGCTATAAGTACCAGGTTTTGAATCTTAGTGACTGCAAAAAAATCTGTAATAGCAGTATTTAGAATAAAGGAAAGGTTAATTTTAGACATCTCATCAAGAACGTCTTCAGACATGCCCGTGAAATTCCGTCACACTCATGCGCACGAAAATACACGTGAGCATGACACACATGGTGTGACACACAAAATTATATATAGACTAGAGTGATAATACAATGGGACGTCCATGCTGTTCTCTGGTGGCTTCAATGGATGTCTGATTCAATAGAACTCTCAGTGTCAAGTGACTTGATGTTAAGAATCGCAGTATCACAGAAGTGTCACAGAAGCACAGAATACATGGATATATATAAACTGGTATATCAATATCAGTAGGTTTCAGAGAGACTGCTATTATTTATCTGGTTATAAATATTCAAGGTTTGTGTAGTGTAACTTTAATGTTTAAATGACGATGTGTGACAATGTGTGTTTCCGATGAAAAATGAGACAGCTTTAATGTGTGGATGACAATCATAATGTTGTGTAACATTTTCAGATAATGTTAAATTATACTTTACTTATTTTTTCATTTACTTTGTTTTTATCTCAGGAAACAAATGACAAGTGTTCATTTTCAGCAGTTACAGAAAAGACGTAAAGTTAAAAACAGGCATACAAACAATTACAGTCAGGCTTCTGATTAAATATTTAAACTTATTTAACTTTATATGTTTCTAATGACAGCAGGAAGGGGCCAGAGGTGAACACTTTGTTTAGAGATCTTTATTCTCTGTAATGCAACAAACAACAAAAGAACATTGTCATGGCAGCAAACAGAGCTATAACAGCGCTATAACAGCGCTATAACAGCGCTATAACAGCGCTATAAGAGCTCAAGGCATTTTAAGAGAGTCTTCAAGTCTCTACGAAGAGAAAGTGCATTGTAGATGGCAGGTACCTGGGGGTCTTAAATAGAGCCTAAAATAAGAGGAAAACATGAAAAACAAGAATAATGTAATACTGCTGATGATGGGCAGGGGAGTTGTTGTGAGGAAGGGTGTGTGTGTGTGTGTGTGTGTGTGTGTGGGAGTGCAAGTGGGCACGTATTTCCTGAGGGCTGGCACACCGTGACAATAACTTCAGAAAGAAGACAGGCCCCTTGGCCTATCTGTGTCTTTGTGTTGTTGTGTATATAGTGTATATGTTTAACTGGAGGCTCGGGCCTGAACTGAATGCAGAGTGCTGGTGAGCAAGAACATCCAACTGTTCTTCAACTGGGCCAGACAGTCACTTAGATATACAGATATGAGTATCACACACACACACACACACACACACACAACTTTTAATTAAGAATGATTTCTGATTGTCTGGTTTCACAGTCTTATAATCAGTAATTAATCTTTACATTAATCACGATGACGGCCCTTCACATTCAGACATGCATGGCTGACCGAAGTGGAGGAGGTGTGACTGAAGTGGAGGAGGCATGACTGAAGTGGAGGGGGCGTGACTGAAGTCGAGGGGGCGTGACTGAAGTGGAGGGGGCATGACTGAAGTGGAGAGGGCATGACTGAAGTTGAGGGGGCGTGACTGAAGTGGAGGGGGCGTGACTGAAGTGGAGAGGGCGTGACTGAAGTGGAGGGGGTGTGACTGAAGTGGAGGGGGCATGACTGAAGTGGAGGGGGCATGACTGAAGTTGAGGGGGCGTGACTGAAGTGGAGGGGGCATGACTGAAGTTGAGGGGGCGTGACTGAAGTTGAGGGGGCGTGACTGAAGTGGAGAGGGCATGACTGAAGTGGAGGGGGCGTGACTGAAGTGGAGGGGGCGTGACTGAAGTGGAGGGGGCGTGACTGAAGTGGAGAGGGCATGACTGAAGTTGAGGGGGCATGACTGAAGTGGAGGGGGCGTGACTGAAGTGGAGGGGGCGTGACTGAAGTGGAGAGGGCATGACTGAAGTTGAGGGGGCATGACTGAAGTGGAGGGGGCGTGACTGAAGTGGAGGGGGCGTGACTAAAGTGGGGGGGGGCGTGACTGAAGTGGAGGGGGCGTGACTGAAGTGGAGGGGGCGTGACTGAAGTGGAGGGGGCATGACTGAAGTGGAGGGGGCGTGACTGAAGTGGAGGGGGTGTGACTGAAGTGGAGGGGACGTGACTGAAGTGGAGGGGGCATGACTGAAGGATGTGTGTGCCCTTACATTGTGATGGATAGAGGAGATGGTGCGGGGAGATTTCTTTTGACCGGAGTCTATTGAATACTGTACATGTTTGTGTGCATGTGAGCACTGGTATGTCTAAGTTATATGTGTGTGTACAGTTATATATTGAAAATGCTTGAATGAGTGTTGGTGTCTGAGGGATTGCTGAACCAGTATTGATGACTGATTGGGTGATCCATACCACAGAGGAGCAGCAATAACTACTACAAAGAAGTGTATGTGTGTTGGTGTCTGAATGACTGCTGATGTGTACCTACATAGGTACAGACATGACTCAGACATGACCCAGGCACAGACATGACCCAGACATGACCCAAACGTGACTCAGACACAGACATGACTCAGATGTGACCCAGTCACAGACATGACCCAAACGTGACCCAGACACAGACATAACTCAGATGTGACCCAGACACAGACATGACCCAAACGTGACCCAGACACAGACATGACTCAGATGTGACCCAGTCACAGACATGACCCAAACGTGACTCAGACACAGACATGACTCAGATGTGACCCAGACACAGACATGACCCAGACGTGACCCAGACACAGACATGACTCAGATGTGACCCAGACACAGACATGACTCAGATGTGACCCAGTCACAGACATGACCCAGACGTGACCCAGACATGACTCAGATGTGACCCAGACACAGACATGACTTAAATGTGACCCACTCACAGACATGACTCAGATGTGACCCAGACACAGACATGGCCCAGACACAGACATGACCCAGACACAGACATGACCCAGAAGAGACCCAGACATCCTTTGACGTGAAGCCCTGAGCTTGTCTGATATTCTCACACTAATTTATGGTTGTACAGGTTCTGAACTGCATTGGCCAAGCTTGGCCAATCCGTGCATGTTGCCTTCCAACATTTTTGCACAATGGTAAACTTTTGCTTATTATTTGCAAGTGACTCTTAATTGACTTTTTGCATAACGGTAGACAGTTGTTAACACAAGAATTGCACGAAAGTGTGACCAAGAAAATGACAAAAAGTGGCTGCAACTGCTCACTACCAAGTCCCAAAACATTTCCTCAAATTGGACCCATTAGATTAAGCACTGCCTGTAAATATATCTCCCAACCAATCAACAGTCTACAACATGTCAGTAGATAATGTTATTCAGTCAATGGGACATTCTATCACCCTGCAGTGAGGCCTACTGGTCTACTGACTTTCTGAATCCTAATGTGGAATGTCTTTCTGCCTGGAAAAAGACAAAAGACAGGATATGATTACTGTCCGGGAGACCAAATGCCACTTTTAGATGCTAAGAAGGAAAATCACAGCACAAGACTGACAGATTTTCCTCTATGAGGAAAACATGATAGAATATCAGGAACAGGGTAGATAAGGTGAAGTAAACCAAAATGGCTAACCTTTGTCTTATGTGTTGCATCATACTGTAACGTATTGACCAGGCAGAGAGGAATCCAAATGCGGAAGAATACGGCTTTTATTTAAATGAAACACGGCAGGTGAATCACTAGCACTAGGATCAGTAGCAATAGCGTTTTCTTTGAGTGGTCGGGACGGTCCAGGGTCATAACGGGAGAGCAGAAGTCAGGAGGTACAGAGGGACAGAATCTGTGTATGTTTCCATGTTTGTTCCTGTGTTTGTTCCAGTGTTTCTTGCAGTGTTTCGTCCTGCGTTTCTTCAGGTGTTTGTCCCTGTGTTTCTTCCAGTGTTTCTTGCAGTGTTTCTTCTAATGTTTCTTCCAGTGTTTGTTTCTGTGTTCCTGTGTTTTTCCTTGTAGGTAGTATTCCTGATTTCAGTGTCCCTGTTTGTTGGGGATGATGATTGTGTTGTTTTATTGCTAAGTTTGTGAAATTATGTAATTCATGATATGTCTGTAAGTCCTCTCTGTACTAATGCCCATCAGGACACCCTTATAAAAGAGACTGATAATCTCAATGGGAGGAATCCTGGATGAAGGTTAAAGGTACTGGGGTTGTGTCAGCATGCCTAAGCATTTTGACATAGAAATGTACTTTTGAGACACAAATTACGGAGTCTGACCGCATTATGTGCTTTTGCAGGTAATCAACAAGAAGTGTGTCAACAAGAGTGAGAGCAATTGCAATTACCCTGTAACCCTGAACCCTGTACCCTGTTCTCTGTACCCAATTCCCTGAACCCTGTTCCTTGAACCCTGTACCCTGCCGGAAAATAAATGCAAGCTGGAATGTACCTGGCGTTTCCAGCTGTTTTGTATTCAATGGTCTGAGCAACACAAGCTCAAAACTCAAAGCCAAAATCCAACAGACGGAGACAGTAATGATTCAAAGTGCTGAATGATTAGCCACCCTTATGCAACACACAGACACTTGCACAATATCTGTCTCAAGCCTTTTCAGTGAATGGGAAAACTTTTGAATAACTGATGTTATGAAATTCATGCAAATATTAAAAAACAAACATTTTTGGATATTTATTCTATTAAAATTGGGACTGTACAAAAAATATTTTGGTTCCTGGTTCCTAAAGATTTCAAGGAGACTTGTTAGTAATTACTAAATCAAAGAGTCGTAAACATCTAAGCTCTGCATTGGGGCCAACACACACACACACACACACACACACACACACACACACACAATGGATGCACATGCACAAGCAGACACAGTGCTGACCAGGAGCCTGACTAAAATGGTCAGTTGGTCAGAATGGTGAATTCAATCAATAATTCTCAGATCAACCTAGACCCTGACAGGTGGAGCAGGCCCTTAATTACAGGTATTAAGAGAGATACAGAGGTGGAGCGTGAGAGCGAGGCCACGCAACAATGCAGGCTGACATAATGAGAGAGATTAAGAGAACGAGGGAGATGCTGAGAGAAGTAATGGACATGAAGATAATGAGGAACATTAGGAGACCACCAGACTGAGGCAGAGATGCCCGTGAGCAGACGGGAGCAGAGTGCAGGATAATGGGCAGGATAAGCAACAGGACACTCAAACTAAAAGAGTCTGAGGGAGAGGAAACGTGGTGAACCAGAGCTTGACCTCTTTTGTCCTACCCCTTTGAAGAGCATGGACTTCAGCTAGCGCTGATCATCTTCTCTGAAGACGGATGGAGCAGTCTACTTCCAAGCTCTTCATCTATACTTTCAGAAGTCTCCTCATGTATGTGGTGAGGTAAAGCGATTCATGTGATAGAGGGTAAAAGCCATTAAATCTACTTAATGTGCTTAACCACATTCTCTAACCAGCCTGCAAAACGGTTACACACCTCGCTGAACTCCTCGTCCTCTCTGCAAAACTCTCCACTTCACAAAAGTGAAACGCAAGTATGAGAAAACACATCCTCTCTCGATGTGTTCATCTTCACACAAAACAGCGAATCACAACACAAAGGCTTTTCCATTTGGTTTACTCTGCCTGATCTGTCATGTCCTTGAGGTGGGGTCAACATTGTTTATCAACATTGTAAAGAATATTTTCTTTGCAGCAAGGGACAATATCTAAGCATGCCTGGGGTGGGACAACTGCTGCTGAATATCATTAGCTGCTTGTCCCTTTGTCCTGTCTGTCCTGTGTCCTGTCATGTGTTCTTCCTTCAAACACCATTACATTGTCTTAGTACCTGCTGATTGTTTTGGAGTTTGATTGGCAGACAGTGGTTATTTGTGTGCATACCAGTTTGAGGAAGTGTTTTGTGATTGGTCAAAAGCCGCTGCAGTCTCTGTGTGGCAATTTGCTTGATCAGACACTTTGGTGTGATTTTTGCTCTACCAAATGATCATTATGTCTACTGTTTTCCAAAAAGTCGATTAGTAATGGAGGCTGATGTGGAAATAATTAAAAAAACATATGGGATTTAGCAAATCCCCATGATGCCATGCCCAAGAGTCAGGAGCCCTGCTGTCTTGGAGGCAGTAATGTCCCGGTGTCCTCTCCCTCTATGGTCCAGTGTGATGGTGGGGGTTTGCGATGTATATAGGGTTGGGGAGATGGTTTCTTTTCTAGATGCATTCAGCTGAGATGTTGCCTGAGCATCTGGGAATGATGCCCCACTAGTATCAGATGACTTCTGCACCCTCACAGGCTGGATGCTTCAGGGAGACGTTCAGGCAACAGGGCATCTTACTACTAGTGAGTGACTGTCAATAAGGAGCTAACAGTGTAAAGATAACAGTAATACTGACATAACCGCTGATGGAGTACAGCTAAAAAACAGTTATTATAAATTGTGCAAGATAACCGATAACAGAGCCATGGGTGACAGAGTACTTTAGTCTGCACTACTGCACATGTCTGCACCACCGCACAAACATGAGTCTGCACCACTGCACAAACGTGAGTCTGCACCACTGCACAAACGTGAGTCTGCACCACTGCATAATCATGAGTCTGCACCACCGCACAAACGTGAGTCTGCACCACCGCATAAACGTGAGTCTGCACCACTGCACAAACGTGAGTCTGCACCACTGCACAAACGTGAGTCTGCACCACTGCACAAACGTGAGTCCTCACCACTGCACAAACGTGAGTCTGCACCACTGCATAATCATGAGTCTGCACCACCGCACAAACGTGAGTCTGCACCACTGCACAAACGTGAGTCTGCACCACAGCACAAACGTGAGTCAGCACCACTGCACAAACGTGAGTCTGCACCACTGCACAAACGTGAGCACCCCTCTTCAGTGTCCAGCAATACTCCGCCTACACAGAGGAGATTCTCTTTCACTGTATCACTTTGCATCACTTTGCCATGTTACACACAATGGCATACGAGTACACCACAACAGAAAATTTCCTGAAATTTTGTAAACATCCTGAAATCATATTTTTTTGAGATCGCAAAATCACTGTTGGCCAGTATACAGACATTAGAGTGAGACAAAGACTGGACACCTTTAAAAATGTATATTGGAGCAGTAATTCACTAATTCATCATTTGATCCATTGATGAGCTCCCTGACTAAATGACCACCTGACTGATTGACCGGTGGGTTGACCAGTTGAGTGGCTGAGTGAATGAGGTGATCAGTGATGATTCAGTGCACCAGGGGCCTCATGATGCAGACAGTAAAAGGAACTCTGTGTTGTCAGGGTTACCCTCATCATGTCCATGTAGCTGCAGGAAGTATGGGGAATGATTCATTTGAACTGTGAACTCTCTTCCTGCCTCCTCGTCTTTCACAAAAATCTCTTTGTTCGCACTTTCTTTCACTTGTTTGTACTCACGTACGCACGCACACACGCACACACACACACACACACACACACACACACACACACACACACACACACACACACACACACACACATACACACTTCCGCTGCAGCTGTACTTTACCATACAAGTGGAAAACACAGACACACACACACACACACACAGGTAGGTTGCTATGGGCATTCCACCATTCGATTCAACAGGCCTCCTAAAAAGCTCTTAAAATTACATTACCCACTCACAGTGCATGATTCACTCCCAGTTTGTGTGTGTGTGTGTGGCGATCAGTGAGTTAGTGCTTGGGAACACGTACTATTACATGTCTGCGCACATGCATGGGCGGGTGTGTGCCTGCACTCTATGTGCCCTTAAACGTCATACAGAACACACAAAAGCTATGTGCCCGTGTGTGTGTGTGTGTGTGTGTGTGTGTGTGTGTGTGTGTGTGTGTGTGTGTGTGTGTGTGTGTGTGTGTGTGTGTGTGTGAAGTGTGTACTGCCTTAATGGGGAGGAGTGGCATCTGAGCAGCCCCTCTGCCTCAAACATCTATTAACATCATTAATTGTGACACGAGTGAGACAAGCTGTAGATTGCAGCTGTTACACGAAACCAAACAGGCAATTAAGAGAACACTACTACACACCTTCATACACACACACACACACACACACACACACACACAAACTCACACACACAGGCAGATGTAATTAATGTGACACGTTTTATAAGTGATGTTCTAGGGAAAGCTGTGGCATAAGAGAAGAAGAGAGAGTGAACACACACTAGAAGGACACACATGCAGATGATGCTGTAGTGGGGAACCAAGACTGTAACTAGAGCGCTACAAATGAATCTGGACTTCACAGGACTCATTTGTGACTGGGCAACATGACAGACTCTTCACAGGTGATATTCTGATCTTCTCCTGGAAGAATAATGTTCAGAGCCATCTTTGAATTCTAGAGCATCATTCTAGAGTAAATGGACTTTCCTTATGAAGAGTGACTACTAACACTGCTACTACCACTACTGGTACTACCACTACCACTACAACCACCACTACTACCACCAATACTAATATTACTACTACTACTACCACTACTGGTACTACCACTACAACCACCACTACTACCACCAATACTAATATCACTACTACTACCACTACTATTATTACTATCAGTATTATTATTATTATTATTTCTACTACTACTACTACTACTACTACTACTACTAATACCATCACTACTACTATTACAATTACTAATAACACTTTCACTGGTCTTACTACTTAATTTATCCTGCTACAACTATAATGTATATCAATATTTAATAATAACAAATTTATTTATACAGTGCTCCTTACAAAAGCCTCTGTCACAAAGCAGCATCACACATGTCCGAGTCCGAGCCCTCAGTGAGTAAGCCAAAAGCTACAGTGGCAAGGGAAAACTCCCTAGAGCACGAAGAAGAAATCTTGAGAGGAACCAAGACTCAAGGGGGGGAACATCCTCTTCTGGCCATCAACAGACACCACAATAACAATGTTGACAATAAAGAGCAAAAAAGTAAAGAAAATGGAAAGAAGAGCAAAAAAATGTCTATTCCTGTTTTCTAGCAATCCTAGTCCAGGTTTGTAGACATATCCAAAGCCCAATCTGGCACAAGAACATCTGTCCAGGGCAACGGAGGAATAGGTGCACTGTAAAAAAAAAATCGTAAAAAAACGGTAAACGACTGGCAGCAGCGGCTGCCAAACAAAAACTTTAATTTTAATGTAAAAAACCCTGATTTAAATTAAGTGGAAAAACAATAAATTTACAGAAAAATTCATTAAGCATTCTGCAGAGAAATACCGTTATTATTATACAAACTTTCCCTGAATTATTACAATTAAGCACTTTCAATAAAGTGACAGTACTAAAAGTTTTGCAGAGAAATACCTTTATTTTACAACTTTTCCCTATATTATTACAATTAAGCACTTTCAATAAAGTGACAGCACTAATAGTTTTGCAGAGAAATACGTTTATTTTACAACTTTTCCCTGAATTAGTACAATTAAGCACTTTCAATAAAGTGACAGCACAAAAAGTTCTGCAGAGAAGTACCGTAATTTTACAGATTTTTCCTGTCCATATTCATCGTGACTTCCAGGACAAACTCAAATGTGGAATGCAAACTGCAAAGTTATTTTATACAAATGAAAAAGTATATTATACCAATGTTGAGCACCTCAATGTCCTCTATCATCACTTTTAATCATTTAAATCCCCAGGACTGTACTCAGTGTCTTTCTCTATCACCAATATCAGTAGCCTGAACACAACTACAAACACATAACACTGATGTGACATGAAAGATACACTCCTTCTCATTTACATGTAGGGCATTTAGCAGACTCTCTGGATAAGCGTCTTGGTTCTGCCTTACGAAGTGCTTTGCCATCTGTTCACAGAATTAATTCTAAATAGTACATAGATAGGTCAGAATTCAAGATACCCTCGAACCAGAATACTACTAAACTACAGAAATCAATGCAAATACCTAGAAGTACACAAAAACATAGGCTGAATATTGCTAAACTACAGAAATTAAAATGTATACCTACAAGAAATGCAAACTCACATAGGTACTATATCATACAACGGAAACGACTATGACAAGTGCTAGAGATTTAGTCTGTTGTACAGATGAGTCTTCAGTCATTTGAAGACTGCTAAGGACTCTGCAGTCTGGACAGTCAATGGAAGCTCATTCCACTATCTCGGCGCCAGGACAGGTCTTGAAGTTTGTTTTCCATGAGACTTTAAACATGGCGTTTTAAGCCAAGCTGTACTTGAGGTTCAAAGTACTCAAGGTTTGGATGGGGCTTTGACCATGGCCATCATGTAGGGAGGGGTTGGTCCATTTTTGGCTTTGCAAGCAAGCATCGAGGTTTTAGATATGATGTATGCAGCTACTGGAAAGCAGTAAAGAGAATGCAGCACTGGAGTGACATGTGAACTTGGGGAGATTGAAGACCAGTCATGCTGCTGCATTCTGGATCAGTTTGTAGAGGTCTGATGACCCATAGAGAAAGATCCATAAGTAAGCAGTTGCAGTAGTCCAGCTTTGAGATGATGAGAGACTGTACAAGCACCTGGGTAGCTTCCTGTGAAAGAAAGGGTTGTATTCTCCGTATGTTGCAGAGAAGAAATCTGCAGGATCTGGTCATTGGCCTCTCAGAAGTGAAAAGCTGAAGTCTGCCTGTTAAAAAGTTGCAGACAAAATCCAAAGTTAGCTGCTGTTAATTTTGTGCCAATAACATTACAAATATTATAGTTCTTATGAGCTGAAATATTTACCATGATTTGGTATAAATGATAAGTCTTTGAATCATCATTTACTTGGTTAGATTCTGAATCTTTGCAGGTAGAAAATTTATTGATATTGAAATTACTACTCAAAGTTCATCCTTGGAAAACAATTGATGTCTAGGGGTACAAGTGTGCAGGTTAACAAAGCTCTTTTTCAGAGAGACAAAAATGTGATACGTTCACCTTATCGGAGTCCCTTTGAAAACCTACAGAGCTTTGTTAAGCTTATACATCTGGACATCAGTTTTCATCCAAGAATGAAAACTGCAAAGCCATTTCAAAAAGGGATCAGACTTCTCTGTTATGTTGAATCATGACAATGATATCTGTGAATTAGCACTTAATCTTGGAAAACACATAAACAGTGAAGAGGGATTCAGGAGGTGGCAGATCCTGAAGATCCAGTGTAGTGGTGCAGCAGGTAGAGTCACTCACCTCAACATAATGGCCAGATTGATTTGTACTGTGAGCTAGGCTGTGGCGCTCCTGCTCTGGGCTGTGTTGCGCTCCTGCTCTGGACAGTAAACAAAATGTAGGCCAAACTTGGAGCATATTATTTTTTTGCTTTACATATTTAACATATGAGAAAGCATATTTATTCCCTAAGGGTTAAAATGCAATGGACAAAATCTTCACAATGATCCCAATAATGGTGTTTACCATACCTGGTCTCCTTCACCCTTTCTTTCTTCAGTGCAGATCTGCATTAGCTTAACTGAGAAGTGGTCCAGCAGCAACATGAATTTTAATTGCATAGGATTTTCTCCATTAATCTGGAAAGGTTTCGACAAAAAAAATGCTGCAGTTTTAAGTCTATTCATATTCATTACATATTGTAACGGTGTCGAGTCAGAAGGACCAGAATGAGTCATGACACCAATGTTAACGAACTGTTATTTTATAAGCAACACGCTAAAAGCATAAACAAGTGCCAAATACACTGATTCTAAGGTGAAAAGGGAGGGGGAACACTAACACACATACAACACACATACAACACACATCCAGGGAAACGGGGAACTCACCGCAGGGCCTGCTGGGAGGCCTGTAGACTCCACCCCTCGACGCTGCCCATTGGCGGACGGTACAATATTCAGCCACGCAGAACGTGATGGAGGCGGATTTTTTAAACCCCATTAATGTCTGTCACCCAAAATCCAGATCCAGAGTGCTAAAAATGTAGAAATTACGTCAACTACAACATGCGACATGAGTAGCATATGGAGAAAGCTGAACTGTTAAGCACATTGATTTGTACATCATTTAATGTGAATATTAATCATTAGCGATAGAATAGTCGGCGACGTTCCTAGCAAATTAGACTTAAAGTTACCTCAGAAAAATACTCAACTATTTCAAGGTTCACCTCACATTTAAAACCAATTCAAAATGAGACCGAGACCGAATTTGAGTAACTAGCTATGTCGCTAGATTTAGTTATGTTCAATGAACCTTATAACAAAGATTTGATTACCACATAGCATTATTAAACCCATTATGTATTTAACAGTGACCAAATTAAAGTATTTTAAAGCATCGGAAAATATTAGATATTAATATTTTATTATTTTCATCTTTATCAAATGAAACATTCAAGTGAAATGTGTTTTTAAACTGGGCTAACTAGCTAGTTAACTAGCTAACGGTGGCTTACATAAAGTAAGGACGTTTTCTTACCTGATGTCACCAATAATGCTTCACTTAAATTTTCTTCCTCTGTGCCCCGTTTCCATCTTATTTTGTTGAATCATCCAATTCTATTGCCATTGACTGCACAAGAACTAAAATGAGAACAGACATCAATAGAGATGGAACAATCAACAGAAATCTCCTACAGCCATTACTACAGTTACATACTTTAGATATGCCAATGTAAAAATCTAATGTCTGAACTGACATTAGGAAGTCACAATTCATTCTGTAGGCATCATAAAAATGAGCATCTTCAATTGCAGAAATTATTTTCTTTTTCGTCAAATCAATTACCATCACGTTCTGTGGCATATTAATATGTCTGAACCTATATATTTTGTTCTGTGTACATTTTTCTCCTGAACATCAATGGATCCTCTGAATTACGAGGACGCCTAACAATCAAAATATGAGTATTGATACATGTAAGCTAATACTATGAAAACCACATTCATTTCTGACATTGAAAATCATGTTTAAACCAGCAGTGCCAAAAGACATAAGATTTTGATTAAAATGACAGAGAAAAAAACTTTTTAGTTCTTACAGACATAAACCTTTATATAATCAACTGAATGTTTATCCATCCATCCATCCATTATCTACCGCTTATCCGGAGCCGGGTCGCGGAGGTAGCAGTCTGAGCAGGGAAACCCAAACCTCCCTCTCCCCAGACACCTCAGCCAGCTCCTCGGGTGGAACACCGAGACGTTCCCAGGCCAGTCGAGAGACATAGTCTCGCCAACGTGTCCTGGGTCTTCCTCGGGGCCTCCTCCCCGGGGGACATGCCTGGAACACCTCCCTAGGAAGGCGCCCAGGGGGCATCCGAAACAGGTGCCCAAGCCACCTCAACTGACTCCTCTCGATGTGGAGGAGCAGCGGTTCTACTCCGAGCTCCTCCCGAGTGACCGCGCTTCTCACCCTATCTCTAAGGGTGCGCCCAGCCACTCTGCGGAGGAAAATCATTTCGGCCGCTTGTATCCGCGATCTCGTTCTTTCGGTCATTACCCAAAGGTCATGACCATAGGTGAGAGTAGGAACGTAAATCGACCGGTAAATCGAGAGCTTCGCCTTTTGGCTCAGCTCCTTCTTCACCACAACGGACCGGTACAGCGACCGCATTACTGCGGAAGCTGCACCAATCCGTCTGTCGATCTCACGCTCCATTCTTCCCTCACTCGTGAACAAGATCCCGAGATACTTAAACTCCTCCACTTAAGGCAGGACTTCTCCACCCACCTGAAGGGAGCAAGCTACCCTTTTCCGGTCGAGAACCATGGCCACGGACTTAGAGGTGCTGATTCTCATCCCAGCTGCTTCACACTCGGCTGCAAACCGCCCCAATGCATGCTGAAGGTCCTGGCCCGAAGCTGCCAACAGAACAACATCATCTGCAAATAGCAGGACTCCCTCCGGCCCTTGGCTGCGCCTTGAGATCCTGTCCATAAAAATTATGAACAGGACCGGTGACAAGGGGCAGCCCTGACGGAGTCCAACATGCACCGGAAACAGGTCTGACTTACTGCCGGCCATGCGAACCAAACTCCTGCTCCGATCATACAGAGACCGGACAGCTCTTAGTAGAGGACCCCCGATTCCATACTCCTGGAGCACTCCCCACAGAATACCACGAGGAACACGATCGAATGCCTTCTCCAGATCCACAAAACACATGTGGACTGGTTGGGCATACTCCCATGAACCCTCGAGCACCCTATGAAGGGTATAAAGCTGGTCCAGTGTTCCACGGCCAGGACGAAAACCGCATTGTTCCTCTTGGATACGAGGTTCGACTATCAGCCGAACTCTCCTTTCCAGTACCCTAGAGTAGACCTTACCAGGAAGGCTAAGAAGTGTGATACCCCGATAATTGGGGCACACTCTCCGGTCCCCTTTTTTAAAAAGTCTCCACATCCAGAGACTTAAAAAACTGAATGTTTAATTGCAAATAATTGCTGTAATTATACATGAATCTGTATATAATTTAAGAAAGCAGAAAAATACCGTATAAATAATACTGTATTATTTCCGTAAAAAAACGAGAAAAGCGTGTAACTTGTAATTACTGTCATAATACTTAAAATAAAAGACATTTTGTCAAATTACAATTAATGTCTGTAATTTTACAAAGTTTTGCATACTATTGGAAAAAATGTTAAAATACATTAAATATTTACAGTTATTTTCCATAAAATTAGGATTTTTTTTTACAGTGTGGCTGAGGTGGAAGTGGGTCATAGCAAGGGGGCATCAGGAGAGGTGGGAGGAGCTATAGCAGTTTGGGCATCAGGGGGTGGTGGGAGGAGCTATAGCAGCTGGGCATCAGGGGGTGGTGGGAGGAACTATAACAGCTGGGCATCAGGGGGTGGTGGGAGGAGCTATAGCAGCTGGGCATCAGGGGTAGTGGGAGGAGCTATAACAGTTGGGCATCAGGGGATGGTGGGAGGAGCTATAGCAGCTGGGCTTCAGGGGTGGTGGGAGGAGCTATAGCAGCTGGGCATCAGGGGGCGTGGGAGGAGCTATAGCAACTTGGCATCAGGAGGTGGTGGGAGGAGCTATAGCTGTGACAGGTTGAGGCACAGTAACATTATGACATCAGGTGTAGGAATTCCCTGGTAGAAATAGAAAAAAGATCATTAAGCATGCCTAACTGAGAACGTATGAAAATCTGTAGACTATAGCATGTAAGGATGGACTATAGCAAGTGTAGCTATGGCAGCACAGCCATAAAAGGACGGATTCAGATTTGCAGATCCAAACCCCAGATCTACACCTTCAAATCCCAGATCTACACCTACAAACCCCAGATCTACACCTTCAAATCCCAGATACACCTACAAACCCCAGATCTACACCTTCAAATCCCAGATACACCTACAAACCCCAGATCTACACCTTCAAATCCCAGATACACCTACAAACCCCAGATCTACACCTTTACCTAAGAAGGGAAGTATAAAAAATATCTGACTATACAAATAGAGAGAGTGGGAATGAGAAAAGTGAGAAAGAGATGACAGGTTGGAGGTTGACTGAGGCTGTGTATTGCGTCAGCGTGTGTTCTCTGAGGCCCCCGGAAGGTCCCTCGCCTGCATCACCGGCACACGTGTGCATGTTGATGCGTGCGATCCCAGCCGTTAGCCTGATGCGAGAATGTGAGAGATGCACACATGCACACAGACGGGCAGAGCAGATGGAATAGCACCACCCCCACAGACCAAGGGCAAAAGTCAGACAGATCTGTGAGTCAGATCGCCTTTTGGAGGAGAGCACTGAAAACCAATTCAAACATTAAAAGGATGCCCTTCATATCTCAATAACGCACGCACAAGGCACAAAACACCCAATATTGTGTGCTGTGGTGCTACTGCTGTTTCACAGAGTCCTTAGTGATTACTCAAATGCTTCCCAAGATCTACGTCATTACACCATTCTCCTCTGCAAAAACAGCTCTCTCTCTCTCTCTCTCTCTCTCTCTCTTACACAAATAAAATAAATGCGTTCCAGCTAAACTCCACTTATCAACTTAGCACACATCACTTTAAGCAATTACATGTCTATAAGAACACTTACAGTAAAACATGAAGAACTCAGGCAAGAATGCTAGAGTAGATTGAGAAGGTATCTCCAGTCATACCACTTTGCACGAGCTGCAGTAGTCAACCCAGGTTCAAGGGACTTATGTCTCAAAAGAGGGTCCACATTATAAAACTGCCCTAAATCCAAGTACGTATTCCTGCAGGCTGGATCAGCTCCAAATAGGAGGGACTAAACTCCAAACAGGTCGACCTTAACTCCAAATGGGCGTGGCCTTCTCTTAGATCCGTTGTTCATTTTTTTTGTGCTATAGTTAGTTACTTAAATCAGGATAGCATTTAGTCCTATGTTTTTGCTTTAGCGAACCGTACAATACTATTAAATATAAATACATTTAAATTGTGTACCTATTTTCTTGACGCTATGAAATGTTTGATTTTAAATGTAAGTAATAGTGTTATGCACAGCAAATGCAGAATGCCTACATGCACATAGTAATTGTTCGTTCTTGTGTAAAACCAAAAACTTAATGGGACCTTGCATTCAAATTAAATGCAAACCAAATGTTCATTTATGAAAAGAGATGGGAGAGAACATTCCAGAGGGAATGACTACACAGCCTTGCAGAATAGGTCCCTCCTTGCATGGCACAACCGTCTCTAGTCTGCACAATGAAGAAAGAGGTAGGGTGACATAAAGAACCATTTCTCAATAAAATGTTCTTGTTATACAAAAAGTTGATGACAATGCGTTTGTTGACTAATGTCCATAAATGATATAAATCATTGGTTTCTGATGCATACCCATTGATCACGAGCTGAATTAATTAAAATGAATTTAAAATTAGTATTCTGCCTTCCTCCCGAAGACGGCCCCCACCGCCGGCGGTACTGACGGATTTGATGAGGAATTAAATTTAAAGTTTAGTCGAAAACTAAACATGTAAACAGTTAACGTGAAATCTAAACAGAGTACTGATTACGATGCGGATTAAACCAGGATATAACCCACGAACTATTAGACGCGTTTAGTAAGTAAAATGGACATCGCGATCTGTAAAGCAGGGCTATGTGTTGAATTAACTCAATATAAAAGTGAACAATAGTTTTATTGTATCATCAGGATAACTGTGGTTTCATTAATACAGCATGTTTACACATTCCTATGTCCCGGAAAACCCACCAAACTTCTCAGTTCTCCGAGTTCCGCCCTGCCTTCTAGAGAGTTGTCCCTCCCATTTGGAGTTATGCCACGCCCATTTGGAGTTATGCCACTCCCATTTGGAGGTTTTCCAGCCTGCAGTAATACCCTTCTCCCTAAATCCCCAAACAACTCAAATAGCATCAGTGCACCACTTCTCTACCAATCAGGCTAGGAACAAGGAGAACTGTCAGGTTGTTGTGGTGAGGTTCTATTGCGCTGGTTCCGGTGGACTACGCACAGGGTACCATTACCTACCAAGCTCAGACTACGCCACCTCACATTTAATTCTGGGTAGGGGATCCATAAAAGGTTTCTCAAATAAATGAGGAATAAGGCTGTTTCATCACCATATACTTTATTACATCATTCAAAACATCCTTTCATTACACAGTTAAATTAATTTAGATTAAAACAATATCTCCCATAGGTTTACTGTAAGCCCAACCATTACTTCCCCAACCAACAATAAGTGCCCCTTCCAGTGCTATCCCAAATAACAAAAAACTAAACCAAAGTGTGAGGGAGGTGTACCTCACCACCTCCACAAAATAACTAAATAATCAAAAACCATAAACCAAAAGGAAATTCACAAAGCAAAGTACCCCCCCCCCCCCCCCCCCAAAAAAAAATAAATGAATACACTACACACCCTCTGGGCAGTGTACCAAAATTAACAATCATAGAGTTAAAAGAAAGTCGCGCACCCCTTACTAGGCATAGCACATTGTTCTGCATTTTTGTCACTACCGCTGACTGAGACAGAGACAGAAAGATGGGGACAGAGCGATGGGGACAGAGCAAGGAGGATGAAGATGATGAAAAAAGAAGGGATTTCTCAGAGGAACTTACCAGACATCCACTCCTGAACTTCCTGTTGGACCTGGTTGAATTATAACTCAAATTGGAACTCAAATTTGTTGTGCTTGCAAAAAGTTAGTAAGACATTTCTTTGGTATAAAATGTATATTTGGGAGACCTTGTATATGAAGTGGTAAAGTGAGTGCATCCTACAGGCCATAAGGCATTTCTGAAACCTGGTAAACATGGAAAATGACAGAGCTGTGATGTCCAGTCAGTAGAGAATATATATAACCTATAGAAAAGCTCCTTCAGATTAGTGAAGGATGTATCTTCAAAAGAGTTTAAATGTTTAACTTTTCAAAAATGTTAAAATGTTTAAATGTTTAGAATTTTCAACAGTATATAAATGCAGATCAATGGAGTTTGGAAGATTGCTCAGTAGAACATGGAAGGCCATCAAAACATTGTGAGACATGCCTGAATGGGTTAGGGTAATAGCATCGGCTTAGTGGCTTAGTGGGTCTCACTTAGAAGGGCCTAAAAGATGCATTCAGGGCTCGGAAAACCATTAAAAAGCATAATGGGAGGTGAAAAAATAGGAGGGAGTAAAAGAATCGATGCAGAGAGCTGCAGCCCACTGTAGCAGAACCAAATTATGTCATATCCCAGGTTTGACAGCTGTGAACAGTGTGATGTCATAACCCAAGTTTGACAGCTGTGAACAGTGTGATGTCATAATCCAGGTTTGGCAACTGTGAACTGTGTGATGTCATAACGCATGTTTGACAGCTGTGAACAGTGTGATGTCATAATGCAGGTTTGACAGCTTTGAACAGTGTGATATCATATCCCAGCCAGGCTTGACAGCTTTGAACAGTGTGATGTCATATCTCAGACTTGACAGCTGTGAACAGTGTGATGTCATAACTAGGGATGTCCCGATCCAGCTTTTTGAACTTCCGATCCGATACCGATATTTATTTGCACTTCCGATCCGATACCGATATCGGCCGATACCGATACCGGCCTATCCGAGCATGTATTAAAGTTTAAAGTTATTTAGCCAACTTACTTTGTTGTCAAACTCATGTTGAAAAGCGTTTTACTCTTGATAACAAGTAGCCAGCTGAATTAGGTGTGTTTGAATAATACACAATGGTTGGTAAGGAGAAACTGACCTGTTTATTTAGCAATTAATAAACTCAAAATAGACAAAATATTAAATAACAAACAGAAATAGCATCAGTAAACCAAGGATTAAAAAGCCACAAGTGCAAATAATATTGTAAATTATATTTAAAAAAAAACACACACAACCTGAGTGGAAAATAGTCTATTATTAACATTAACATCCATCAGTGCTCTTGAACAAGTGTAAACCAAAGCTAAAAAAAAAATCCGTGCACATATCGTAAACTAATTAAAAGCAAAATGCCTTCTACTCCACACTTTGCTGCTCGATCCCCATCTATACACTTCCTTCAATTCAAACGTTTCTGCCAGTGTTAGTTGTGTAGGACCTTTCTTTTTGTCTTCGGTTTTCATTAGAAACTCGTCATGTTGTTTATGGTGGTATTTCGCTAAATGCTTGATTAGATTGGTGGTATTAAAAGTTCTTACAGCTTTACCACAACGCTTGACTTTACTGTGGCATATGTTGCACTCTACCTCTTCGTCTTTGTCATCCTTTAAGGTAAAATAATCCCACACAACTGACCGATAACTTCAAATTTAAACGGCGGTCCGAGATGCCACGGAGCTAAATTGGGGCAGAAACTATGCTCGTGTGCTGAAGGTGTGCTGGAAAATGCGGACCGGATTTTACTCTCACTAGCAAAAACTGGAATGGATTATCTAAATGGGTGCGCTGGAAAACCCGGATCGGACTTAAAAAAAAAACTGGATCGGGAGTCTGGATCGGCATTTTCTCGTGTCTGCCGATCCGATACCAATACGCATTTTTTGCTAATATCGGCGGCCGATCCGATCCAAATATCGGATCGGGACAACCCTAGTCATAACCCAGGCTTGACGGCTGTGAACCGTGTTATGTCATAACACAGGTTTGACAACTGTGAACAGTGTGGTGTCATAACCCAGGTTTGACAGCTCTGAACAGTGTGATGTCATAACCCAGGTTTGACAGCTGAGAACAGTGTGATGTCATAATCCAGGTTTGGCAACTGTGAACTGTGTGATGTCATAACGCATGTTTGACAGCTGTGAACAGTGTGATGTCATAATGCAGGTTTGACAGCTTTGAACAGTGTGATGTCATATCCCAGCCAGGCTTGACAGCTTTGAACAGTGTGATGTCATATCTCAGACTTGACAGCTGTGAACAGTGTGATGTCATAACCCAGGCTTGACGGCTGTGAACCGTGTTATGTCATAACACAGGTTTGACAACTGTGAACAGTGTGGTGTCATAACCCAGGTTTGACAGCTCTGAACAGTGTGATGTCAATAACCCAGGTTTGACAGCTGAGAACAGTGTGATGTCATAACCTAAGTTTGACAGCTCTGAACAGTGTGATGTCATATCCCAGGTTTGACAGCTGTGAACAGTGTGATGTCATAACCCAGGCTTAACAGTGTGATGTCACAGGCTTGATTTTTCATGTTTCAGCACTGGACAGCGTGACCTGTGGGAATAAATACAGCCCTGAACTGATTAGGTGACAGGTGCTAGTGTTCTGGAGATTGGGAAGGAAGGAGTGTCCGGGAATGAGAGGGTGTGCTCTGTGTGGTTGTGGGCGTGCGTGTACTAGAAGGGGTGTGTGTGCGCGCCCTCTGGTGGCGTCCAGGCCGACCCACTGTGACAGACCATACCTGCAGGTCAAAACTATGAGGTTATGAGAAGCATGCAAGAAAGGACTGTGTCAAGGCATATACATGGGATTGATACATGGGAAGAAAATTTCTGCAACATTGAATGTGCAGAAATTAAGAGCCTTGGTGAGACAGGTAACTGAGAACTCAGTGGTCACTATTAATTAAATACAGGGTTCCCTTTCTGGAGATGAGAGAATGTTACAGAATGTCAAACATCAGCAGTGATGTCAGTTACTCTAATCTTAGCACTTTTTTCGGTAACGAGTAATATAACACATTACTATTTCCAGTCCAGTAATCAGATTAAAGTAAACGCGGTACTATTTTTATTTTCCCTAGTAAAAAAATATATTTTTGCTTTCTTCTTGGCTCAGTTATACTGGTAACACTTTACATTAAGTGTTTACTTACTAACGTTAACTAATGCATTAGTTAACATGAACAACACATGAAGTAACACATTAACAATAATTAACTAACGTTAATTATCCATCATAGGGAGTTTTTCCTCGCCACTGTCGCCTTTGGCTTGCTCATTAGGGTTCTGGACCCATAGTATTGTTAACCTTGTAAACCCTGTAAAGCTGCTTTGCGACAACTTGAGTTGTTAAAAGCGCTATACAAATAAACTTTGATTGATTGATGAAGTAAACATGTAACAGGTGCATTAGTTAATGCTGTGTTTATATGAAGTGCAGAGTAATTGGTGTTGACTAACATGAAGTAATGCATTAGTTAACATGAACAACACATGAAGTAACACATTAACAATAATTAACTAACGTTAAGTAAACATGTAAGAGTTGCATTAGTTAATGCTGTGTTTATATGAAGTGCAGAGTAAGTGGTGTTGACTAACATGAAGTAATGCATAATGCTTTATGTATGCTTTATGATTTATGAGACTCCATGCTTAAAGTCTCACGGATGACAAAATTCAAGACTATTCCCTGTCCTGTCTCCAAGATGGTGGAAGGATCTTCCAATAGCTGCTCGGACTGCAGTGTCTCTTGCCATCTTCAAACGTAGACCGAAGACTCACCTGTTTGTTGAGTACTTAAATGAGCATGAACTCAGCATTGTTTTAGTAATGTTTTAGTAATGCATTACCGTACTAACATCTATTAATCATTACTAAAAATGTATTAGGTCTTGTTCAGTGAATTAAATATACCTGATGTAAAGTGAAAACCAATAATGTTTTAGTAAAATATGTTTAGTAAATATGTTTATTGGTATAAAAAACAGATGTTCAGTGAATAGTTTTCACTTTCTGTCAAATTTATTTAATCTATGGACTACCTATAGCCTATAGCCTGATGGTGTGTCTTGCACGTATCTGTCAGTTGGGGAAATGACTTGAATTCTTGAGGCAAGAGGAAAACCTTTTATTTATTATTATTATTATACACCTTCTTGGCCAATGTCCTTTTGGAAAATACAAAATCAGAACTTTTATAGATTTTTTTATAGATTTTATATTTTAAATTATATTTCCAGGTCTCTTGAATTTCACCACATGCATTATCATTATTTCAGTATACAAGTGAATTTAGCTAATTTATTTTGCTTCTGTCAACATCGAAGAAAGGAAGTGGCTGGCACTGTTTATACGTTCAGGTCAGTGGGTTCATGATAACTCATTATTCAGTGTAGCCAAAGTAAAGAAAAATGTCAGTTATTCTCCAATCTCCAATCTCCAGACCAAATGTGATGAAGGTCTGAGAGCTATGAGGAAATGAGGAAGAGTGTCACCTCCAAAAGTGTCCAATGAGATGAATGAGCAGAAGATCTCTGAGCATTTGCCCCACCTCCCTGAATGCAGACTCCAGACCTCCTCGTCAGCTCAAGTGCCAACACTCCCCTTCAGGATCCATTCAGGATCTTTCAGCACCGGGACCAGGAGCGAGCTGCAGGCCTCATGCTACCACCAATTCTGCTTCATTCATGAGAACGAACCACAAAAGTGTTTTATTCAGGCTTCCTGAATAAAGAGAGGTCTGTGTGTGTGTGTGTGTGTGTGTGTGTGTGTGTGTGTGTGTGTGTGTGTAGGAGTGTTCGGATGTGTTCCTGTGGGAGATGCGGGATCTGGTGCTCCTCCATAAAACCATAGGGGGCAACAAATGGTGGGTTACCTCAAGAGGTTCCCAGAGCAATGGGATAAAACTGACCATTTGTATTTTAGTTATATCAGTGTGTTTGTGTGGCATGTTTAGTCTCGTTTTGCAGCTTGTTGTGTACTGGATAAAAGTTATGCTAACAGGGTAAGAGTTCCATCACTCCCTGAGAAGGTTTGTAGACTTTACCTCAAAGGTGGCAGTCCTGTATGGAATGCACTCTGTATGCAAATGTATCTGTTGTCTTTACCAGCAACCTGATTCCCATTGGTTAACCTGGTTTTTGTGACCTTAGAGATGCTGGGGGGTATAAAAGGAGAAGTTTGTGGGTGCAGGGGTCTCTTGCTCTTCTCTCTTGGCTTCCTCGGGGGTCTTGCTCTCTCTCGTTCATCCTCTTCTGGGTTCTTCTCCGTGAGGCAGCCTGCACCGGTTGGTATCTGTTTCCATTAGGTATAATTGTTACTTTAATCTAGTATGGTTATTGTAACGACGGTGGTAGGGACGCACACACACCGCGTTAGAGAGAGCGAGGGAGAGGTGGAACCAAGTGCCACAAAAACAAAACAGAACTAAACGGAGTGCCTGAATAACCGCGGACTACTCAACGCGTAAAAGAAACAAAGCGAAAACAAGGACGTCAGGGGAAGTAGCTGACTAATAGCAAAAGGCTATATAAACAAAAAACCCTTCCTAAACAAACGGCAATGGGATAGGAATGTAACAGGTTGAGGAAAACTTGAGGGAGGTCAGTAGCGACGCAGGAGAGAACTCGAAAAAGACAGAGAATATAGATACGAGAGAGAGATGACGAGATACCTAAAGAGGCACACGCTGTAACAGAGAAAGAGAGAGGCGGAGAGCGTAACGGCATAACCAAAACGAATCAGCAATGATCTGTCTCCACTGGCCTCCTTAAGAAGCCATGGCAACAGGTGAGACAGATCATTGCTGATTGCGTTGCCGGAGTCTAGGACTGGCTCGGGTGCCCCTTGTGGATGTAGACGGCACGGCATCCGAGCCAGCCCTGACAGAGCCCCCCCCTCTAGGCCCGAGACCCCGCGGGCCCAGAGCGACAGCCCTGTCACGACGGAAGTCACGAATAAGAGAGCGGTCGACAACCCGAGAGGCGGGGACCCATGACCGTTCCTCGGGCCCGTAACCCGCCCAGTCAACGAGGTACTGGTCCCGACCACGAACACGGCGGTGATCCAACAACCGAGAAACGGTGTACACCGGACCGCCGTCAACCATGCGGGGAGGCGGCGGGGCCGGAGCACGGGGCATGTGACACAAAACAGGGCGGAGACGCGAGACGTGGAACACCGGGTGGACCCTCATGGAAGGAGGGAGCTGCAGCCGATAAGAGACGGGATTGATCCGCCTGTCCACCCTGAAGGGACCCAGGAACCGAGGGGCCAGCTTCTTGGTTCCACCACGGACCGGCAGATCCTTGGCGGAAAGCCAGACCCGCTGCCCGCGGCGGAAAGACAAAGCCGGAAGACGGTGCTTGTCAGCGTTGCGACGGTAACCGGCTGAGGCAGACAGAAGGGCCCTACGGGCCTTACTCCACGCCAACCGGCACCGCCGCACCAAGGCACGGGCACCCGGAACCGCCACCTCGTCCTCCTGGTCAGCAAACATAGGAGGGGCATAGCCATAGAGACACTCAAAAGGTGACATCCCGAGAGCAGAGTGCCATAGGGTGTTGTGGGCGTATTCGGCCCAGAGGAGCTGGTCAGCCCAGGAGGAGGGGTTGGAGGACGCCAGGCACCTGAGAGTCTGCTCCAGGTCCTGATTGGTCCTCTCGGTCTGACCGTTGGTTTGGGGATGGAAACCCGAGGACAGACTGGCCTTGGCGTTAAGCAGACCCAGAAAAGCCCCCCAAAACCGGCTAGTGAATTGCGGCCCACGATCGGAAACCACGTCGACGGGGAACCCAAAATGCCTGACAATATGGTGCAGGAAGAGCGAGGCGGTCTCTTTGGCAGACGGGAGCTTGGGGAGGGCTACGAACCTAGCTACCTTGGAGAACCTGTCCACGATAACTAATATGGTAGTGTTGCCACGGGAGGGTGGCAACCCCGTAACAAAGTCTAAAGAGGCGTGAGTCCAGGGCCTGGATGGAATAGGCAGGGGGCGAAGAAGACCCGAGGGCTTAGAGTGGGTCGTTTTATTTTGTACGCACGTGGCACAGGTCGAAACGAAGTCGCTAACGTCCTTATCAATCCCCGGCCACCAAAACCGTCTACGAATAAGTTCTGCCGTACGACGAGAGCCAGGATGCGCAGCAAAGGGTGAGTTGTGACCCCATTCCATGACTTTCTTTCGCAGGTTAGGGTGGACAAAGAGACGACCCGATGGCTCACCACCTGGGCCAGGATCGGCTGCTAACGCCCGTTTAACGGCGGTCTCGACCTCCCATTGAATGGGCGCAACGATTTTGGAGGCGGGAATGACCGTACCGGGCTTGGTGGAGTCGGGGGGTGTCTCCCATTGACGAGAGAGAGCATCGGGCTTAACGTTTTTAGTCCCTGGGCGATAGGAGAGGGTAAACTCGAAGCGCCCAAAGAAAAGCGACCACCTGGCCTGACGGGGATTGAGCCTCTTGGCTTGCTGGAGGTAGGCCAAGTTCTTGTGGTCTGTCCACACAAGAAACGGGTGCTTGGCCCCCTCCAGCCAATGCCGCCATTCTTCCAGGGCTAGCTTTACAGCCAAGAGTTCCTTATCACCCACATCGTAATTACGCTCGGCAGGAGACATACGGTGTGAGTAGTAAGCACAAGGGTGGAGCTTAGGTGGCATACCCGTTCTCTGGGAAAGGACGGCCCCAACCCCGTAGTCAGACGCATCGACTTCCACCACAAACGGTAGGTCAGGGTTAGGCATGCACAGAACAGGTGCCGAGGTGAACCGCTCCTTGAGCTTATCAAAAGACTCCTGGGCAGCAGGAGACCAGACAAAGGGACCCGGGGTTTTCTTGGTAAGCGCAATGAGGGGACCAGCCAGAGTGCTGTAGTTCTTAATAAAGCGACGGTAGAAATTAGCAAACCCCAAGAACCGTTGAACCAAACGAAGCGATGTGGGAGTGGGCCAGTCGGCGACTGCTCTGATCTTAGCAGGATCCATAGCAAGAACGTTTCGGGCTATTCTGTAGCCCAAAAAGGCCACCTCCTGGACGTGAAACAGGGATTTTTCTAATTTAACGAACAGGTGGTTCTCCAACAGAAGTTGGAGAACCCTCCTGACGTGTTTGACGTGCTCAGAACGTGAACTACTGTAAATAAGGATGTCGTCAAGATACACGAAGGCGTACCGGTCGAGAGCCTCACGCAACACCTCATTAATAAGTCTCTGGAAGACAGCCGGGGCGTTCATCAGACCAAACGGCATCACAAGGTACTCGTAGTGACCCGATGGTGTGATGAAGGCTGTCTTCCACTCATCCCCCTCTCTGACCCTCACTAGGTTGTAGGCACTCCGAAGGTCTAGCTTAGTGAAAATGGTAGCTTGTTGGAGTGCCTCAAAGGCCGTTGACATAAGTGGCAGGGGGTGACGGTCTTTGACAGTGATCTTATTGAGACCCCTGTAATCAATGCATGGCCTCAACCCACCATCTTTCTTGCCGACAAAGAAAAAACCAGCACCGGCTGGAGACGTGGAGGGCCGTATGAACCCAGCGGCTAACGCCTCCTGGATGTACGTTTCCATGGCTCTTCGCTCGGGGGCGGCCAAAGAGAAGAGACGACCCCTAGGAGGACTAGACCCGGGAAGTAGGTCAATGGCGATGTCGTAAGACCTGTGAGGCGGAAGAAAACTGGCCTTCTTTTTGCTGAACACCGCTTGGAGGTCGTGGTATTCAGCAGGGACAGAGGACAGGTCAACGATCTCGACCGGCTTTTCAGCAGAAGAAGCAGGGAGGCTCTTACGACATGTGTTTTTGCACATAGCACCCCAAGACCCGATACTGCGCGAGAGCCAGTCTATGTCAGGGTTGTGTCGTTGCAGCCATGGAAACCCTAGTATGAGCGGCATGTGAGGGGCGCTGATAACATATAGGGTGACTAACTCAAAGTGCTCCCCGACGTGCATCTCCAGCGGTATGGTTTGGCGGTCGATACCGCCGGAGATAAGGGCGCGGCCGTCCACCGCGGCGACAGCGAGGGGTTTTTCAAGGCGAACCAGAGGGATTTGTAATTCCTGCGCTAAAGAGCTGTCGATAAAATTTGCCGCGGCACCAGAATCAACAAAAGCCATAAGGCGCTTTTCCTGTGTTTTATGCCACGACAACGAAACGTGGATGGATAAACCGGTTGTGGGAGGACTTGTGTTACGACCCGCCAGAGCCTTCCCGTCTACTGGTGGGTCGTGTCTTTTCCCTGCAGCTCGGGGCATTTGGTACGTTGGTGTCCCCCGCCCCCACAATACAGACACCGCCCCTCCTGTAAACGCGCCTGTCTTTCCTGCCGTGACAGGCGTGTATGACCGAGCTGCATGGGTTGCGGTTCACTACTGGGATTATCGGTTTCACCGGACTGCACAACTTCAGGCATGCGGGGTGTTTCGCGATGGAAATGCTTTTTGTTGTTTTTGCGCTCGCGCTGGCGGTTATCGAGCCGTACCGTCAGGCTGATCAGCGTTTCTAGATCAGACGGAGGGTCGCGGAGAGCTAGTTCGTCCTTCAACTCCTCCATTAGCCCTTCCAAAAACACGGACATGAGGGAGTCCGAACCCCAACCACTTTCGGCTGCCAACGTGCGAAACTCTATGGAGTACTCTGCTACGGACCGCTTGCCCTGCTTGAGACGCAGAAGCCGCTGACCGACAACCCCGCCCGACGAGGGATGGTAGAAGGCTCCTTTCATGGCCCGGGAGAAGCTATCGTAAGTAGCACAAACTTCGTTCTGTTTTTCCCATACCGGGGTTGCCCAAGCCAGGGCTTTGTCTGTAAGTAAGGCTATCACGTATGCTATTTTTGCGCGCTCGGTAGGGAAGCGTAGAGGTTGCTGTTCGAATACAAGCGAACACTGTAGTAGAAAACCCCTACACCCTTCGGGATCCCCTGAATAGCGAGCCGGGGCGGGGAGAGTAGGCTCGAAGTGCCGCGGGGCTGCTGCGGGTTCAGCTGGGCTTGCGGGAGGCGGATCCCGATGAGCGGGAGACGGGTTACTTAAAGCCCGAATGGCAGTGGTCACGTTGTTGAGCTGATCCATGATCTGGCGGAGGACCTGGTCATGGCTGCCCAACAACTGACCCTGCTGGGAGAGGGCTGCCCTTAGTTCTGCTGCTTCGTTAGAAGCGGCTGGTTCCATGTCACTGGCTGATTCGTTCTGTAACGACGGTGGTAGGGACGCACACACACCGCGTTAGAGAGAGCGAGGGAGAGGTGGAACCAAGTGCCACAAAAACAAAACAGAACTAAACGGAGTGCCTGAATAACCGCGGACTACTCAACGCGTAAAAGAAACAAAGCGAAAACAAGGACGTCAGGGGAAGTAGCTGACTAATAGCAAAAGGCTATATAAACAAAAAACCCTTCCTAAACAAACGGCAATGGGATAGGAATGTAACAGGTTGAGGAAAACTTGAGGGAGGTCAGTAGCGACGCAGGAGAGAACTCGAAAAAGACAGAGAATATAGATACGAGAGAGAGATGACGAGATACCTAAAGAGGCACACGCTGTAACAGAGAAAGAGAGAGGCTGAGAGCGTAACGGCATAACCAAAACGAATCAGCAATGATCTGTCTCCACTGGCCTCCTTAAGAAGCCATGGCAACAGGTGAGACAGATCATTGCTGATTGCGTTGCCGGAGTCTAGGACTGGCTCGGGTGCCCCTTGTGGATGTAGACGGCACGGCATCCGAGCCAGCCCTGACAGTTATGTTATTGTTTTGTATTTTGTTGGTTATTGAATAAATCTGGTTAATTGTGTAGCCACGGTCTTCCTTGATTATAGGTATACTGGTCCAGATGAGTTCCTTATTAGTATCAGTTAAAAGGTAAATCAATGCTAATACCAATTCCCTATAAAGTATCCCATCTGCTACGCATGTTTATGATAAACCTCTGACAAAGCAGGCTATTTTTTATAGCAAAGTACTTTATAAAGTTGGTTAGGTATATTCTATAACCTGCACTTATCTATTTGAGAAGTGAGTTCATTTAGATTCTTATCAACTATAATTTGGAGTCAGATATTTTATGTTTTATGCATGTCAATCCTTCTTCTGCACCTATTTCCATCCTTGGTTGTAGTCAAGCACGTAGGTTAGTCATATCTCATAACTATAACCCCTACAGTGTGTGTGTGTGTGTGTGTGTGTGTGTGTGTGTGTGTGTGCGTGCGTGTGCGTGTGTGTGTGTGTGTGTGTGTGCGTGTGCGTGTGTGTGTGTGGTATGTTCACACAGGGCACTGGTATTGGCATATTGTGTGTATTATGCTGTGCATACAAGTGTGTGTGTGTGTGTTTGTGTGTGTGTGTGTGTGTGTGTGTGTGTGGGTGTGTGATTGAGAGAGACAGAGACACAGGGATAATGGAGGTGATTGGCATGTGTTGCTCTACATGTGAGACACATTAAGGGTAATTTTTCTGTATTGTTCCACATTGTGCTGTAGTCTGTATACTTGTATACTGGCTCTCATTGGCTGTGTGGGACAGTCTCAGGGTAATTGGCCTGTATTGTTATGTCTAGGACAAATCTGGTACACAGCTAAGCGCAGATCCATATCTGACCATTAAACAGAGAGGACCACTGAGTGATCGCTTGGAAAGGAGAGGATAATGGTTTCATCTGGCTGTCCATGACTCTCTGAGCACAAGATAAAGAGCAGAAATGGAGAAGTGAGTGCATGAGTGATACATGTGTAGATTTGTTACATTCCATAGATGACAGCACAAACCAGTGAAGTGATCGTTAGACCAGTATGAGGTGTGGAAGAAGAAGACTATGCATGCCTGAACCACGAACCTCGTTTAGATTTCAGCTCCTGCTCAGGTCCAGGGAAGGGCTCTAAACAAGCATGAACTCTGTTTGATTTATGGTGAGGGAAAAAAACTCTTCCTTTAGGGAAAAAGGTCAAATAAGATTAAATGAGCTGTGGTTGTAAACATGTGAGACGATGGAGGCTGTAAAGCTACAGTGTCCGAGAGACACTGTCCCTCCTTCCCATGATCCCACATGTCCTGACATTTGAAGGCAGGATGGAGAAAGAGTGTGAATAATGCATGTGTGTGCGTGTGTGTGTGTGTGTGTGTGTGTGTGTGTGTGTGTGTGTGTGTGTGTGTGTGTGTGTGTGTGTGTGTGTGTGTGTGTGTGTGTGCGTGTGTGTGTGCACGCGCTCCTCTAGGTTACTACTGTATGCTGGAAGGAGATTAGGCACACAAGTAAAACAATTAAGTCTTAAGTTATTTGGTCCTGCTTTTGTGGAGTTAGGAAGCTTCTCTTTATCAGACATCGTGGATTTGTTCACCATTAAAGCAAATTGCAGTCAAAGTTGAGTATTCTCAATTACTGTTGAGAAGACGAACAAATGACAGCAACGATGAACAAAAGTGATACAGCTTCACTGAGATGGCTGAGGTGAATAAGAGATGCCAATGTTTCTCACAATATGAGCATCTGTCACACAGACTGAAAACAGTCGTCTACATGGAGCATCTGAGGAGCTGCAACCTCCAAGCAATATAGAACTGATAGAGAAGAGCACCTCCAGAAGTCCAACAAGGAGATCAACTATAGTACTACAGCAATCCGGCCAGCCACAACGTAAAAACTCCTTTCCTCTTCTGAGATTAAAAAATTCCAGTGTGTTTTGTGTGTGTCTTTTAAGACCTTAACATCATGTTCCCTCTCTGAATACAACTATTGTGTATATACAGTATGTGTGTTTATGTGTGTAAATATGTTTGTGTGTGTATGTGTGTACTGAGTGGAAGCAGGACTCTTGTCATGATTACAGGTTTGCAAAGTGTCACTATGTAATTTGCCATGTGCCATGTAATTTGTCATCAGCATTAATACTTTGCAATGACGTTACGTGGACACAGATCTTGCAATTATCCAGTGTGTATGCATGTATGCATATGTATGTGTAAAAGTGTGCATGTGTTTGTGAATCAGAATGATTCAATGATTCAGGATGACCTCAGCTATAAGCAGATACATACTCTAAAGCACTGATACATGAGAAGAGACCTGAATGTATACCTGTACATAGTGAGGCTCCCGACGCAGTTCCAGATGAACACAAATGGCTTCATGTTGTGCACTAATCTCAGTGCTCTAGGGAATTAGTGATCTAGGGGATTAGTGCTTTATTAGATGAGTGCTTTAGGGGATTAATACTCTAGGGGATTAATCCTCTAGGGGATACGTGCTCTAGGAGATTAGTGCTTTATTAGATGAGTGCTTTAGGGGATTAATGTTCTCCGGGGATTAGTGCTCTAGGGGATTAGAGTTCTGAGGGATTAGCGTGCTTTAGGAGATTGGTGCTCTAGCAGATTACTGCTGTGGGGATTACTACTTAACGAGATTAATACTTATACTAATACCATTGAACAATACTAATAAGTTGTTCAATGGCTTATTTGAAATAATTCAGTGATGCAGATAGAAGTCTAGCAGAGGAACACTTTCAGGACCATAGCACACTGAAAGAAAGAAAGAAAGAAAGAAAGAAAGAAAGAAAGAAAGAAAGAAAGAGAGAAAGCAAGCAAAAAAGAAAGAAAGAAAGAAAGAAAGGTGAGGGAGAGGGTATCAAAAGAAAAAGATTGACTCGAATGAATTTTATTACATTACAATAGCTTGCAGATACACACAAGACTTTTATCATTTTCACACAAAGAATATTTATCTCCATCCACAAGTCTCATTTACATATTCTACCATTGCCCCTAGCATTGCTTCATTTGCATCAGTTGTTTTCGAAAAGCTTTGTTGATTTTCCACCAGAACAAAGAAAGAAAGGCTTTAAAAACAAAACACAATGGCCTCGGGGCTCATAAACATGCCCAGACACAGCCAAGAGGCCCAGTGAAGACATGCAGGTCTCAACCTCTTTCCCCATGTGTGCAAACAGTGATATTGAACTTCATTTTTTATCCATCTCAACATTAACTTCATGCAACGTGATGGAATAATTTCACAAATCTGTATAAATTAGTATGCAAACATTAACACAACTTATAACTCCTGCCCTGGAGTCTTTCAAAGCTGTAATTATTGGTGTGATCTTTATCTGTTTATGAATATGGAAATCATGTTGTTCTGGGAAACCAGTGCAGTGAGGCCATGAGAGAGGGCGTGGCTGACATGCTTGCCTGTCCAGGCGTTGACCAGGCATTGTCCCTGTGACCCTGTGACCCTGTGACCTTGTGCCTAGATCATTGCATCACTAGCACAAAAAAAAACAACAATGCAGAGACCTAGAGATCTACAACACACACACACACACACACACACACACACACACACACACACACACACACACACACACACACACACACTCACTCCATAAACATTTATTTGGTATGTGGTAATGCACAATTGGTTTTATACATACCTGACTGCATAAGAAGCCAATGTGATAATTGATGGTCCTCCTAGCCAATAGCAGTGTTGTCTGCTAGGCTTAACAAAGTGTACGGCATACGTTATCCTCACCGGGGTGGGACAGTGCTGTTGTTTACCAGAAAACCACAACGCCAGCATGGCCAGTGTCTCTCTGCAGGACAGGTCCTGTCTTCCACATTAGCTAGAGATCCTATATTTAAAGATACTTCCCTGATCACAGGAACTTGGTTTTCCTAATAATATGGAGGTGCAATCAGTTCGATTAATGGCCTGAATTAAGTGTGTTATATTAAAGGTAAAAGGCTATCAGGCAGTGGTGAAGGCTCCGGGACTGGTCTACAGACTGATGAGAAAACACCTGCTCTATGTAACAACATGCAACAACATGGCTTATGGTAACACATCTACTTATTTAGTAACACAAGAGCAGATTTAAGTTTATGGTAGTTCTGAGGGGTGTTTGGCTGCAAAGAATACCCCCCCCCCACCCGTTCAGAGCGGAGGTGGACAGTTCTCAAACAGGATATGCGCAGGATGTGGTGAATGAAAACTCTCCACTGGGGACACCTGCTTTTGTTCCCTCATCTTTCAATTAGACTCAGGCAGCGATGAGACAAAGGCACGTCTCTCCAGAGACAGATCCGTTGTCCCTGCCCTGAACCCCATACACCACCGGCAGGAATACGCCTTTCAACAGGAAGTGCTTCATCAAAAGCAGAGCCTGCTGATTGTCTGGCACAGGGGGAGCATGAGCGATATTTGTAAGCATAATCTCATGCATGTACACACACACACACACACACACACACACATATACAGAAAATGTGGAATTTGTGTTGTGTTTCTCTCTTGGGTTGTTAGTTATCATTGCTTTCAGACTTCAATATAATCAAGATGTATTGAGCAGCAGCTAAAAAAAACTAAAAATAACCTCCCTTAGTGTGGGAAGCCAAACATCGTTTTTTTTATGCGGTTCTTTGAAACCTGCCTGTACTTTATATGCACTATATGCACTGAAGATTCATTGGTCTGAAGGCTTAAAGCATATGTAAATTTGGGTACTGCTGGCATAACTGTGAAACCTAAGACCATGTTTTCTGATAATGTTGAGCAACTCTGCAGAGATACATAAAGACTTAGTAAAGTACATCTACACAGAGGTTAAAAAGTTACTGTGGAAACCCTGTTCAATAAGAGCAACGAAGACTCATTTTGAACCATCTCTTCTAAAAATCTGAAGAGATGACACAAACAGGAAAAACATGCACGCACGCACGCATACACACACACACACACACACACACACACACACACACACACACACACACACACACACACACACACACACATTTATGCCATGTATTTATACCCTGACTCAACTATTACTTGACTGTGTGGGTTTTGAATCTGTTGTTTTTCTGCAGAATCTTTTTATAAGTTCCAAAAAGAAGCATTTTTTGGGTGCTGTAGAGCAGGTAATGCAGGGTGTGCTAGTAGAGCAGCAGGTAAGGCAGGGTGCTAGTAGAGCAGGTAAGGCAGGGTGCTAGTAGAGCAGGTAAGGCAGGGTGCTAGTAGAGCAGCAGGTAAGGCAGGGTGCTAGTAGAGCAGGTAAGGCTGGGTGCTAGTAGAGCAGGTAAGGCAGGGTGCTAGTAGAGCAGGTAAGGCAGGGTGCTAGTAGAGCAGGTAAGGCAGGGTGCTAATAGAGCAGGTATGGAGGGTGCTAGTAGAGCAGCAGGTAAGGCAGGGTGCTAGTAGAGCAGCAGGTAAGGCAGGGTGCTAGTAGAGCAGGTAATGCAGGGTGCTAGTAGAGCAAGTAAGGCAGGGTGCTAGTAGAGCAGGTAAGGCTGGGTGCTAGTAGAGCAGGTAAGGCAGGGTGCTAGTAGAGCAGGTAAGGCAGGGTGCTAGTAGAGCAGGTAAGGCAGGGTGCTAGTAGAGCAGGTAAGGCAGGGTGCTAATAGAGCAGGTATGGAGGGTGCTAGTAGAGCAGCAGGTAAGGCAGGGTGCTAGTAGAGCAGCAGGTAAGGCAGGGTGCTAGTAGAGCAGGTAATGCAGGGTGCTAGTAGAGCAAGTAAGGCAGGGTGCTAGTAGAGCAGGTAAGGCAGGGTGCTAGTAGAGCAGGTAACCCTTAGCAAAAAGACGTTTATTCAAGTGTACTAAGAGTATACTTATTTTTTACTAAAACTGAGGAAGTACATTTGAAGGTGACTTTTTATAAACTATATTTTAGATACTTAAGAATAGTATAGTGAAGTATACTTGGCTTATACTGAAAAGTATAAACAGAAGTCTAAGACTAAGTACATTAATACTTATACTTTAGTATACTTTTTACATCTTTCTGCCACAAAGTACTAATACTTACTATATCTTGCTCCAAGTGCATAATAAGGTCAAGTCATTGACTCATGCTTAACTTTTAATTTATATATTAATAGTGTAATGCTGGAGTTAAAAATGTTATGTTTATGTTAACATTTTTACAAGAATATGCACAAGTTTTGCTTTACCTGTCACGCTACAGCCTCTGACCCCTCCCCTTTGGACATGTGTTTATGTTGTCTACGTCTAGTCGTCTGTGGATCTTCGTGGGTGTGGTTGTTTGTGTGTTAATTGGTCTCACCTGTGGCTCGTCTCGTGATCACTCGGGGCTTATGTGGTTTGTCTATTTAATGTGCGTTCGTGCAGTGTCTTGTCTTTGTCAGAGTCGATCATGTTTACATGTATAAGTGTTTCACGTGCGCTGTCTGTGCTTTTCCTGTGTTAAATAAAGTGCCGTGTACCGCAAGATAGGACTCCGTGCCTCGTCCTTATCTCGCACCCCAGCGTCACATTACCACTTTTTACAAACAAGGACTTGATCTTGGAGAGACCATTATGTTTATATTTTTTAACATGCAAATGTGCACTTTTTTTCATATGTATTTGTTTTTGAAATGTGTGAAATGTTTGTAAATATATCGAACTTGTTTTCAACATTCTGTCTTGTGATTTTGTAAATGCATCACACTCTTGTGTACATACAGTAAACTTTAAGAATACTTTAAGTAGTATATTTCAAGTACATAAATAGTAAGCTACAAGCAAACTTAAAGTAAACTAGTGAAATAACAGTATACTTGAAGTATACAATAAAAATAGACTCAAAGTATAACTAGTACAATGGCAGTATATTGATAAGCGTACTTGTGGTATACTTTAAGCATACGAGAAGGATATACCAAGTACATTGATAGCATATAGATGAGTATACTAGTTTTATACTATAAAGTGTACTTTTGAAAACTTAAAATGAACTTTAAAGTATAATTTTATAAACTAGAAATGTTCCAATTTAGTCCGAAAAAGTATAAAATTGGTATACTTTCTAGTACACTTAAAGTATATGGTCTGTAGTATACTTGTACTATTATACTATACTTGTACTTAAACTGAAGTATACTTAATAAAATTAACTTTAAGTATACTACTTTTTGCTAAGGGAAGGCAGGGTGCTAATAAAGCAGCAGGAAAGGCAGGGTGCTAGTAGAGCAGCAGGTAAGGCAGGGTGCTAATAGAGCAGCAGGTAATGCAGGGTGCTAGTAGAGCAGGTAAGGCAGGATGCTAATAGAGCAGCAGGTAATGCAGGGTGCTAGTAGAGCAGCAGGTAAGGCAGGATGCTAGTAGAGCAGCAGGTAAGGCAGGGTGCTAGTAGAGCAGCAGGTAAGGCAGATTGCACTTCACTGGGTTGAGAGACAAATTCGCTTCCTTCACGAGGCACAAGACTAGCTCTAAATTGGCCAGCGCTGACTCAAAACCCGCAGCATGAACCAAAACATCGTCCAGATATACAACGCATTTACTGCTCGGGACGCCAGACCGGACTGGCACCATCAAGCGCTCAAAAGTGGCCATTACATAATCCGAAAGGGAGGACCGTGAATTGCCAGAGTCAATCGAGAAGGCAGTTTTCTCCTTGGCCGTGTCCGCCAAAGGGACCTGCCAGTACCCGCTGCCAGAGAACTAAACCAGTCGGAGCCCACTAGTTGTTTGAGCATGTCATTCACCCGCGGCATCGGGTAGGAGATGGGTAGGAGTCCATTGGCCCGACGCTACAATATTTACAATGTTTTACTAGCTGATTACCGGCGTTCAAGCGCCGGTAATCAACACAAAACCGCCACGTGCCGTCCTTCTTCGCCAGGACTACTGGTGCAGACCACAAGCTGCTCGACAGTTCTATGACGCCAGCCGCCGCCATCTCCCGAATCTGACTCGGCCACCGCACGCTTAGCTAAAGGGAGGCAGTCGGGTCTCAGGCGGGCAGGCTGAGCGCCCCTCGTGTCGATCGAGTGGCTCGCGAGTCCTGTCCTCGAACAGTCACATTCGTTCACCGTCAAAAACCCCTGTAGCGCTCTAGAAGGTCACGGAGTAGCCTGCCTTGAGTTATGGATAGCCCCGAGCTACTCCTAAGCCACAACTCATGGACCGGGTCCGCCGGACACGGCAACAGTTTGTTGAATCTTTCAGGTTCCACGGACATTATACATGATGAACACGGGGTCGTGTCACTTCCACAGCACACATTAACTGGCCGATCATTCAGTACTAATACCCCACGCCTGTAATCGATAATGGCTTTAGCCCTCCTCCCGAAATCACTACCGAGAATACACGAATCCAAAATCTCACCGACCAAAAACATGTGCATGCAAGACCCCTGCCGAAAGTCAAATTCAACCACAGTTTTGAGTACTGTGCTGTGCTCTGGATTCCCACTGGGACTCCTCGGGGAGTTTGACAAGGACCCTGAGCGCCGGACCTCGAAGCGGCAAGCACAGTTGCGCCACTACCTCCTTGTCGGACCACTCCTCGTAGTTGACTACCACGTCAAGTTGGGCATCGAACACCGCCCAGTCTGCCTCGCCCAGTCTGCCTTTTTTTGTCGCGCCATTGGATCACAGAGTTTCTGTGTCTCCACTTGCAGCCGTTCGAGCTCTCCAGCAATGTGGTCCAATTCCGCTTGGTGAACCACTTCTGACACCAAATGTGGTGTGGTGTGTAGAGAAGAAGTCTCTTTATTAATGCCACCACAAGAAACTTGCTGTATGCATGCGCAATCAACATAGAGCTTAACAGCTAAATTCACACATGGAACATGGGGAATAGCATTATGACAATAACATTACACATAGGTGCAAGGGAGACTCAGGTAAAGCACAAGTACATGAAATGGACCGGGGTGACTAACACTAACAGCATATAAGAAGGATAACAGCAACTCGTAACACAAAGGCATAAACTTACATAACACACAACACTCCTAAGCCGCTGGGGCTCATGGGTATTACAGTCACTCTCCAGTACCCCCCATTGGCCCGACACTACAATATTTACAATGTTTTACTAGCTGGTGTTGTACTATCTGGTTAGATTATAAGATCAATATGTATTAGGGATTTTATATACAAATAATTGTTACAATTGTGCTTAGAGGTGTGAACTTGGAGGGGGGTTCACCATCAGTCCCTACGTGTTGTGGTTTCATTCAATGAAATACAGATGAAATTAGGTGACAACCTGACCCCTGAGAAGAACTGGTGAGGTTGCGGTTGCTGGGTTGAAGACGGTATGCCCCTACGTGGAGCTCTAACTGATCTCTAATAGCATAGCACATTATTCAGTGTATCCTGTTAACATGTACAATTACATATATGCACTATTAAACAATCTCTCCTTTTGCTTAAACAAACAAAGTAGATCTTTAACGTTCGTGCCAAGTGATGATTGTAAAATTACTTAATTGGTGGTAGTTGTCAAATTGTTTAGGCTGCATTCTTCAAATGCATTAGAGTTAACCTAGCCCTCACAAAATATTAATGCATCTAGCCAGCATAATTGAAGTGTTAGAATTCCCCAGCCAGTTAGGAAATTACCGTAACTGCTAAGCTCTGTGAAATTCATCGCTAATTTATTTGCAGTAATTGTATAGGAGTGTGCTGAATGGTTGTTTACTGTGATACACTCAGTGAATTTTATTAGCAAGAAAGTAAAAAATGCAAATAGGTCCAGGAGGAAGTCATTCTCTTGCAAGAGATCTCATAACATATGATGCATGCGGATTTTGGCATCCTCTTCTCATGTGCATGTGTTGGCTCAATTATGTCTCCTGGGTTTAGAGAGAGGCGATTTAAGGATCAGGACTCAGGTGTGGAGTGCTAGGCTTAACACTATGTCATACAGGTGAGACACAGGAGAGAAGATGGGCATGTTAAGCCTAACACTGAAAGTCATACAGGTGAGACACAGGAGAGAAGATGGGCATGTTAAGCCTAACACTGAAAGTCATACAGGTGAGACACAGGAGAGAAGATGGGCATGTTAAGCCTAACACTGAAAGTCATACAGGTGAGACACAGGAGAGAAGATGGGCATGTTAAGCCTAACACTGAAAGTCATACAGGTGAGACACAGGAGAGAAGATGGGCATGTTAAGCCTAACACTGAAAGTCATACAGGTGAGACACAGGTAAGAAGATGGATTTGTGGGCAACATCTTCCCAAGGTGATAGACATCGGGTCGTAATAAGCTTCTTTTTTTCTTTGAATTGCACGTGTGTATGAAAGGTGCTATATAAATAAATTTGCCTTGCCTTGCTTTGACTATGCTAAGCCTAACACTGTCATACAGATGTGACACAGGTGAGAAGATGAACATACTAAGCCTAACACTAAGCCTAACACTGATACCCAACGAGGATCTGCAGTAGCAGTTTCATAAATGTGTCCAGGACAAGCAGCACTCAGAAGTGCTGGAAGTTTCAAATCATCACTGTATGTTTTTGTGCTACCAAAGACATTTTCACTAAGCATCCGTAACCTACGAAACATGGTCTGTTTACACACTATGCCCTCATACATCTACATTTGCATTTAGCGCATTTAGCTGTAATTGAAGTTGTTTTTGTTGAGACCTTAAAGTAAAGTCTTGGTGTCTCTATAGAAATTATTCCTATATTATTAAAACAAGACTAGAGTCTCAGAATGCCATCAAGCTTAAGTATATGAATGGAAATACTGCCAGAGTGCATTTTGTATCTCATTATTAAGATGAATAGGTGCAAGATAAAAGCTCAAGTGTGCGATGTGCAAATGTATCTTCAGGCTGAGTTTGAAGACACTGAGGCTCTCTGATGTGCAGCTGGTGGTGTACGTTCATTCCACCACTGGTGTGGAGGCACACAGAAGACCTTTGAGACGTTACCTTCTTTGGATTATGAGCCATGGGCAGGTGGGAGAAATGGGGGGGGGGGGTCAGTGTTGATTGGTCGTCATGAACTTTAGAATTTGTACATATTGGTTCTTTGACCTCGGATTGTCTTGTCGACCATAATTATACACAGCACATGGTCAACATTCTAATCACAAGGACAGTCCTGAACTGCCTGGTGTGTTTGTGTGAAGTAACAGAGCACAAGGTGTTCCACGCACACATCTGTCCTGCTGACTCTACGCCAGCATCTCACTGCCAGGGTTATTGGAAGGCAGTTTCAAGTGGCCACACAATGACTTCATAGCCTCCTCTACCTCGTTCTCATCTTCCTCTTCCCCATCTTCCTCTTCCCCATCTACCTCGTTCCCATCTTCCTCTTCCCCATCTTCCTCTTCCCCATCTACCTCGTTCCCATCTTCCTCTTCCCCATCTTCCTCTTCCCCATCTTCCTCTTCCCCATCTTCCTCTTCCCCATCTACCTCGTTCCCATCTTCCTCTTCCCCATCTTCCTCTTCCCCATCTTCCTCTTCCCCATCTTCCTCTTCCCCATCTTCCTCGTTCTCATCTTCCTCTTCCCCATCTTCCTCGTTCTCATCTTCCTCTTCCCCATCTTCCTCGACTGCAATCTCTGACACCTGAGATGCTGAATGTTATGGTGGCCAGAGTTCCACAAACATAGATCCCAGGCCACACACACATACACACACACACACACACTCACACACACACAAACACGTGCGCACACACACCAGGGGTCTTTGATGACGACAGACGTGAGTCTGCTGGGAAGGGAAGGACTGGTTAGTCACAGTGTATGCAAATGTGGACGTGTGAAATGTACCGTGCACATGGTGACCTGTAAACCACGCAACCCCCGTCCCACTGTGCAGCAGGCACTACTGCAATCAGCAGCGTAATACGCTGTCTAGAGTGGTTGTCATGGTTTATCACAAAGAGGAAACTATTTCCAAACAGGTATGGCTTGACTAACAAAAGTCATACGTTTAACCTAGAACACCTAAACACCTAAACATATTTTCTGTGTTGCTTACACACCCGTTGTGGTGCAGACAGATCTGTCATGCTGTTCTTCAACCATACAATCCAGAGCACAGCCAAGAAGAACTATTATCCAATTACCCCACACTCTGATGGTCCTCACGTCCTCTTTACTGATTACACTCACGTTCCGTTAGATAGTCTCTTTAAGCATGCCTGTATTCTCACTGCTGTTCACAGCCTGTTTATTGTGTCAACCCTGTTTGGGTGCTCTGGGATTCTTGCCTTACCAGTTTTTTTTGCTCTGCTGGGTTTTTTGTTCAGATTGTCCTCTCTTGATGTTCCTCTGTCTTGGTAACCTGATTGTTTGGGTGTTGATCATTCCCCTGTCTGTGTTTACTATTGTGGGTTGCTTGGGTGTTGATCATTGCCCTGTCTGTGTTTATTATTGTAGGTTGCTCTTCTGAAAAAGATCCAGTCTCAACTTTAATCCACAACTGTTGTATTGTTACATTGTCTAGACAGGTACAGCCTTACTGCTCCTGAACAACACACACATAACCCTGAAATTTACATCAGCAACACGTATAGTCCTTACAAATCCTTTACAATGACAGTTACTTCAAAATCCTGTGATTAACACTTACGTTTTGAGCAAAGGATTATGATATTACAGTCATGTAACAAAACCCACCTACTGGTTTTAGTGGCTCTGGTCTCCATTGGGTTCTAGCCTGATAACTTCATTTTGACCACAGTCACAAAACAACACAAACAGTCCAAATGAATCCCCCACATTCAGGTTTATCTGCTGCTGGTCCATGATGGTCCTCGTCACCAAAGTACACAAAGTCTTACCTGAGTCTCATGCTCAGACGCATTTAACTGAGAATTGTACTAAAGCCCTTAAAGCACTTGCTGTAGTCACTTGCGTGTTCAGTATACAGACCTCCATATAGAACACTTGGTATGAATGGGACTGATGATAAACACTTGTACACTAACCTGTCTGAGTTATATTAGGAGAAGCACATGTCTGTGTGAAGACTGATCCAATTATACTCCAATATGAGTCATATAATCTGTGTCATCTGTGTCATGTATAAATTCATTTTTAAACTATAGCCCATATATGGTATTGGGACGTCATTCGTCTTGCTGCAGGGGCCAAAGCACCCTGATCTGGTTGCTGGTAATGTTCACATGCACGGTGTAATGATTTCTTACAAACTGTACTGCCCACAAGCACACGTTGCTTGAGTTGTTACCCACAGTGCACTACACACGGTACAGTGTGTTACCATTAGTCTGTCTGGCTTTACCCAGGTATAAACAGTTATTACAGTTTTCTAACATCCTTTTGTCCAATCTGTAGTCACCTTTTCAAAACTCTAAACACAGTGAACACAACATCAGTCTTCAGTGGGCTATACAATTAGTACAATTCATGTTGTTTTTGCACAAAATGCAGTCATTTAACATGTTTCTATAATGCTTACATTTTCTATACACACAAGGTTACCCAATAACAAAATTCTGGATCATTCTTATTTACAAATGCCGGCACACAGCATGTCAAAAATGAAAACCTAAGGTTCAAAACCTTAAATATAAACATAGTTCTGCAAAAACAAAGGCAGGTGAAAAGCTATTACTGTAATGCAATTTTTTGTACATACAGATTATAGAAATACAGTTTTTGACGACTGCTAACGTGCATTTGTTCAATCTGTAGTCACATTTTCAAAACTCCAAACACAGTGAACACAACATCAGTTTTCAGTGGCTATACTATTAGTTCAATTCATGTTGTTATGGCACAAAATGCAGTCATTTTACATGTTTTTATAATGCTTAAATTTTCTATACACACAAGGTTATCCAATAACAAAATTCTGGATCGTTTTTGTCTTATTTACAATTGCTTGTACACAGCATGCCAAAAATGAAAACCTAAGGTTCAAAACCTTAAATATCGTATAAAATGCCAAGTTCTGCAAAAACAAAGGCAGCTGAAAAGTTATTACTGTTGTATTTTTTGCACATATAGATCAATGAAATAAAATGAAGTACATTAATGTACCGGGTCAGAGAGGAGCAAATATAACAATTTGTCCTGCAATCTCAAGTGCTGGTTTGGTCCTTCACAAATGCCAGATTGGTCCCTATAATAGTGACCTCCTTCTTTCGTTTTTGAATGAACTCTACCAACAACTTGTTCCAGAAGCAGAAAGGGAACAGGTGGGAGGAAACACGAGGACATTTGTGATGGGACGATGTAGCATTTTGTCATTCTCATGTCATCACAAACTGGTTTATAGACCATCCAAGAGTGATGTCCCTTTTCCTCCCGCCCATCTCACCTTTACTCAACCCCACTAAGGAACTTTTTTCAGTCTGGAGGTGGAAGGTGTATGATCATCGGCCCCATGACCAAATGTCTCTCCTGGATGCAATGGATCCCGGCTGCAGAGACAATTCAGCTGAAGACTGCTAGGGGTGAATAAGGCATACCAAACGTTTCTATCCCAGGTGCATGGCAAGGGCCAACATCAGATGTGATGTGGATGAAAACATGTGACCAACTGCTGAAGACCTGTGTCCTGTGGCTCTTTTTGGATTAGGCTACAATTTACAGTAATGTTCCTAATCCAGTAATCAGATTAAAGTTACTTATCCAAATAACTGTGCGTTACTATTTTTATTTTCCCTAGTAAAAATATATATTTTTGCTTTCTTCTTTCAGTTATACTTTTGCGTCTGACCGTAGCGCTCGACTCGCACGCTGCGCGCAACCCTGTGAGAGCACGAGCACGTTTCACAAGACATTGCAGTGTCCTCCTGTAACGATATGTGGTAGTATAAAGAAACACCCCTCAAAAACAGGGGAAGGAACATTTACCTGACCAATTTTAATGTTGCTTTGTGTTTCAGGTTTGAAAAGTGCTGGAATTTTGACTAACGTAGCCTACTTTAAAATGCTTGAAATTTTAATGGTATTTCGTTTCACAAGCTGTCTGACTGAACAATTCGCTTGTATTACGTTTACATATAAATTTACAAATAATACCGCGCAGCTACACAAACGTAATGTCAGGAGATACTGTAGCGACTACTACTCCTCACGGCGAGTCTTGCCCTTTAAGTGACGCTGGGGGGGCGGGGCCTGCGCGCGCCAGGGTTACGTTATCAATAAAGTTTCCCTCCTCTGGATTTTTGGATTAAGCAGTTTCTGCCTCGGTTACCGAACCTGTTTCCATACATTGTTACTGTTAAAAATGCACTTCCAATAAAGTGAGTATTGGAAAAATTTATTTTGCTGCTGAATGTAACTACTAAAGTAACTTGTAATCTAACGTAGTTACTTTTAAAATCAAGTAATCAGTAATGCAACTAAGTAACTTTTTAAAGGAGTAATCAGTAATCGGATTACTTTTTCAAGGTAACTTAGCCATCACTGTTCCTAATACAGTAAAATAAACTTTGACTCCTTTTTTGTCTAATCTACTGTCAGGAATGCCACCTGATCTTCCATAATCAGCCTCACCTGCCCCTCATTACCACGCCCCCTCAGTCTTACTTAAGCACTTCACCAGCACGTCTCAGTCGCAAAGTATTGCCGACACATGCCGCGTACCAAGCCTTTCTATTACCTGTCTGCTCTCCTGTGTTCCGACCCTCGCTTACGTCCCCGACCTTGTCTCCTGCCGAGTCCCTCTGTACCTCCTGACTTCTGCTCCCCCGGTATGACCCGGGACTGTCCGGACCACGCCAAGAAAACGCTGTTGCTACTTGTCCTAGGGCTAGAGATTTACCTGCCTGTTTCTGTACCAGCGTCTCATTTCAATAAAAGCGGTGTTCTTCCGCATTTGGATCCCTCTCTGCCTGTTCAATACGTTACATCTACATTCCATACAGTACGTTAGAGTAAATACCATTCAGTGTAGACAGTATGTTGCCAAAAATGTACACATTTGCGAAAAAAGTGGAATAAAATATTACATTTAATATTGTTTCTGTAATGCCATCAACTGTTATTTTTTGACAGTGGTTGTGCAGTGATTGACCTTATGTTCCTCTCAAATAGAACATCTGCACTAGTGTTTGAAAGAATGACTGGATACTGAACCAGGTTTGCTGTGTTTTAACAAAGTTGGTGTATATAGAGAAAACATTGTTTGTATTGTAAAATGCAGAGTTTGTATTTAGTTAAGAAATTGCGCTTTTGAACCGGATTTTACAGTAACTATTTTGCTATTTGTATGAGGTAAATGTGTTGCTGTGTTTAGAGTTTTGAAAATGTATCTCAGTTATTGGGAAACGCATGTTAGCAGTCGTAAAAAACTGTAAACTCTCTATTAAACCGCTCATATGATGGAGCTCCTGGATCTCTCTTCCTCCTTCTTCATGTACCAGTCACACTCGTATGTGAAGAAGACATGCAATGAAATCCCCCAGCAGAATGGGACATAGCAACCGTCTCCATGGCATAAGTGCAGGGTGTTTAGGTAAGGCCAGCTGGACTGTCAAACACTGTGAGTTTCACCCCATCATCAGAGTTTGACCCATCATCAGATCAGGAGAAACATCTCGCGCTGGCCATGTGTTATCAAAGCACCATGTCTGTAGGGAAAGTGCTGCAGATTGACTTTTTATTCCCTGATCAGGTGATTGGCACTGGTCTTATCAGCCCCAGGGTCAGTCGGATGCTCTCCAGCCCTCATTGGGCTGCTGGGCCTGGTGTGTCTGAACTTCAGGGAGGGAGCAGCTTTATTAGAACTCAGGGGCTTCCACTGGCTTATTGTGTGTGCAGAATCAGTGGCGGAAGTCATTTATCATCGTAAATATGGATCATTACTTCTGGAACAGATGCTACCAGGGCCCCTGCACTGGCTTTCTCCATGTTGCCCCAAGCAACCAATGGGAGTTTTAGATTTTAGTCTGGGGCTGTGGCCAAATCTGTAGAGAGGAGAAGAAAGGAGAGGAGAGGAGAGGAGATGAGAGGGGAGGAGGAGAGGGGAGTAGAGGAGAGGAGGGGAGGAGGTGAAGAAAGGAGAGAGGAGGGGAGAAGAGGAGAGGAGAGGGAAGGAGAGGAGAGGAGAGGAGAAGAGAGGAGAGGAGGGGAGCAGGTGAAGAAAGGAGAGAGGAGGGGAGAAGAGGAGAGGAGAGGGAAGGAGAGGAGAGGAGAGGAGAGGAGAAGAGAGGAGAGGAGAGGAGAAGAGAGGAGAGGAGGGGAGCAGGTGAAGAAAGGAGAGAGGAGGGGAGAAGAGGAGAGGAGAGGGAAGGAGAGGAGAGGAGAGGAGAAGAGAGGAGAGGAGGGAAGGAGGTGAAGAAAGGAGAGAGGAGGGGAGAAGAGGAGAGGGGAAGGGAGGAGATGAGAGGGGAGGAGGAGAGGGGAGTAGAGGAGAGGAGGGGAGGAGGTGAAGAAAGGAGAGAGGAGGGGAGAAGAGGAGAGGAGAGGGAAGGAGATGAGAGGAGAGGAGAGGAGAAGAGAAGAGAGGAGAGGAGGGGAGGAGGTGAAGAAAGGAGAGAGGAGGGGAGAAGAGGAGAGGGGAGGGGAGGAGATGAGAGGAGATGAGAGGGAAGGAGGAGAGGGGAGTAGAGGAGAGGAGGGGAGGAGGTGAAGAAAGGAGAGAGGAGGGGAGAAGAGGAGAGGAGAGGGGAGGAGATGAGAGGAGAGGAGAAGAGAGGAGAGGAGGGGAGAGGAGAAGAGAGGAGAGGAGGGGAGAGGGGAGGGGAGGAGAATCTATTGAAACTTGGTTAGGTTTTGTTCATTAGTGATGACACAGATTATGTGCACTTGTTTGTGCTCCCTCCAGTCATCTGGGTCTAGATGTCAGAGTGACCAGCAGCACTGAACAAACCAACCAAAAAAGAACATACAATGTACAGTATAAATAGTCAGGACACTTCCTGGTTTAAGAAGCTGTTTTTATCTGAGGGCCGTCCTGCTTCGGTGACCCTGATGCCCTCTGTGTACTCACTGCACACAGAAGAGAGATGATCATTTAGAGCACACAGCATCTGAATCGGTTTGGGGGGCTGCATGAGGGTGGGATAGTGTGTAGGTGTGTGTGTGTGTGTGTGGGGGGGGGGGGGGGGGCGTATAGGTGGATTTGTAGATGCGTGAATTTGTGTATGTGCACCATGTGTGTGTGTAGGTGGAATAGTGCATAGGTGGAGGTGGGGGTATATGTGTGTGTGTGTGTGTGTGTGTGTGTGTGTGTGTGTATGTGTTTATGTGTATATGTATGTGTGCGTGTGCGGGTGTGTATATGTGGGTGTGTGATCGAGTGTGAGTGTGTGATTGTGTGTGAGTGCGAGTGTGTGCGTGCGAGTGTGAGAGTGTGTGTGTGTGTGTGTGTGTGTGTGTGTGTGTGTGTGTGTGTGCGCGTGTGCGGGTATGTGTATGTGTGTATGAGAGTCGGTGTGTGTGTGTCTGTGTGTAGATGTGTATGCGTGTGTGTGAGTGTGTGTGTGTGTGTGTGTGTGTGTGTGTGTGTGTGTGTGTAAGTGTGAGTGTGTGTGTGTGAGTGTGTGTGCATGCGATGTGTATGTGTGTGTGTGTGTGTGTGTGTGTGTGTGTGTGTGTGTGTGTGTAGGGGTGTGTGTGTGTGTGTGTGTGTGTGTGTGTGTGTGTGTCTGTGTGTGTGTGTGTAGGTGGGTGAGGCCGGTCAGTGGGGTTGGTGTTTCCCTGGTGCTGTCTTGCTGCAGTTAGACTAACACTAAACCTCTCAGCTCTGTGGTCCCTGTGAGTCACTGCTGAAGCTGACAGCCTTGGGCACATGCACACACACACACACACACACACACATACAAACACGCACTCCAGCTTTTAACCAAAGCACTTCCGGTGGTTGCCAGGGAAAATTGGCAACTGAGGGTATTTTCCACTCTTTGTATATTTCTCTCTATCTCTCTTTCTCATACACACACACACACACACACACACACACACACACACACACACACACACACACACACACACACACATATATATATATCTTTATGTCTCTTTAAAGAAACTTGCTCACAGAAAGACATCAAAAATTGCCCGTGTAAGAAGAGAGAGAGAGAGAGTAGAGGGCTTATGAAAACTGATTCATTTCATCCACATCAGGACAGGTATGTCGGCTTTTATGTTTTATTTCCCTAGACAATAATAAAAGGCTTGGAGAACACACACACGCACACACACACACACAAGCACACACACACACGCACTCAACACAAAACTGAAACATGGCTGCAAAAGAATGATGCACAGAAGCGGGGGGGGGGGGGGGCACACAGAACACAGATAAGAGGTTTTAGTGTCTGAGCTTGTGTGCATTACACAGATCCTCTGTACAGTAGGTGCTGGTCCATCCTAATCCCCACCAGTGGAAGTGAGTTTATATCTGCACATAGAGAAAAACCTTCACATACATTATCTGCAACCAGAAGACTATTACCATCTGCTTACAGTCTAAGAGTGATTAATGATCCTGCCTGCTGCCATTGTGTTGAAACTGCTGAGATTTCTCTCAGGTACTCCATATCTACCTTATTTAGAACAGTTTAGAAAGCCCCAGAGTGGCAGACCATCACTTTTTCAGGTATATTTACTGCTAAACTACTGAACCAGTCAAATGTTAGCCCAGGCAGGAACAACTCCATCTAGAGGAGGATGGTGAAAATGCACTCTGCAACAAGCTGGTGAACCTGCTTCCACCGAAGTGCCAGATCTCTGCCAGACTCCAGCTGTCTCTCCTCTGCGGTTTACAATCTTCCACCGATTCTATTAATAAACTTCTGTTAAACTTCTGTATTGCAGCCTCAGTGACAAATCGTGGAATAAACCAAAAGAACAGTTTGAAGTTCTAGAATATTAATGTTTCATCACATCTGATGTTCATCAGTCCTGCATGATTCTGAGCACCAAACAGCTGCTCCAGATGTTACCTGTTGATTCATGAGCCTTGTGCTAGATGTAATGAACAAACCTGTTCACTTCTAATGGGAGATGACTCAGACACTGATAAGAAACTCCAGTTCTCTCTTACCTGGTTAGGTAGTTTTATAACTGTTGCAGACCTAAAAAGTAATGATAATGTGTGTGTGTGTGTGTGTGTGTGTGTGTGTGTGTGTGCAGTGATGCATTAATGCACCATTGTGCACATGCATGGCTAGAATGGTTGTTAATTAATGGTGAGGATAACACCCAGGGAAAAGGGCTGAAGGGTCACACTCGAAGACTTTTGAGAGGAAAGAAAGTTGGAACATACAAATGACTGAATCATATGGAGAAAGAGAGAGTGAGAGAGAAAGAGAGAAAGTGCGAGAGAGAGAGGGACACAAAAAGAGGAGACAGTTTGAGACCTGAGAAAGAAAATGTGAGCAAAATATGAGACACTGAGATAATGATAAAGTGATGAGAAGCAAAGCCACAATGATAAAAGAAAGGAAAGTGGTAGGGCAAAGAAGAGAGAGAGAGAGAGAGAGAGAGAGAGAGAATAAGATAGTGATAGACTCTGCTGAATGCAGTCTGTCCTTGCTGGCAGGAACACCTTATATGGTCATCAAGCCACATAGCCCTGTGCTTCCGGAGAGATTGTGAAGAAACTCTGGAAAGGGAGGGGCCAAAAAAGAAGAAGAAGGAATGAAAAGAAAAAAAGTGTTCAAAGCTGTGAGAGGTCCTGGCACTCAATACTTGACTCTAATTGCAGCGGTAAACCTGAGCAGTGGGTGTTAATCTTCTTGGCCGTCCTTTCCTGAGCCCTGCTGACGTCAGCGAGCAGAAATAAATAATAAAATAAAAGACAGAGTCCATCACACACTGAGTGTAGATTACACTCACAAGCAAATGTATTCGCTTGTGTGCATAGAAGCTAAACGCATGTGCATACACACACGCACAGACACACACAAACACACGCGAGAGCATTTTCGTACACACATATGCATGCACACACAAGCAATTTTTTGCAGAAGGTGCAAGTGCACACACATGCACACGGACACACATGAAGAGAGGCACACGCATGCACACGGACACACATGAAGAGAGGCACACACACTTGGGCAGAGAGCGCTGATTGCAGTTATCAAGGGCATCGTCTGTGTGAATGACAGCACATTAAGAGATGGAGAGAGATTGACGTCAGAAAGACACACACAGAGAAGTATGAGAGACAGAGAGAGAGAGAGAGAGAGAGAGAGAGAGAGAGAGAGAAATAATGGTGCAGAATGTGTGAATGAAAGGGAGTGAAACTGAGGTACTACAGAGGGAGGGGGAAGAGAGATAGGAACAGAGAGAGAAAGAGAGAAATAGAGAGAGAGAGGAAGAGAGAAAGAGGGAGAGAGAGAGATGACCTAAGGGGATGGGGAGGAGAAGAGCAGTACTGGGTCGTAGCCCACAGACAGAGTGACATACACAAAGTAAACTTTGCAGCAATTACATAGAGCCTGTCTGTGTTCTCATTATTATCGGGGGGAGGGGTTTGACGTCAGCATCTGATCACACACACACACACACACACACACACACACACACACACACACACACACACACACACACACACACACACACACCTGTCCAGACATTCCACTCAGCCTGTCGCCATGGGGATCGATGGAATCACCATGCCTGATTAGTCTGCTCTGATTCCGGTGTGTTTGGGTAGGGGGTCGTGTTTCTGTGTGCGTGCATGCGTTTGCATGATTGATTATGGGGGGAGTTGTGTGTATGTGTATGTGGGGTGCATGCTTGTGTACGGAGATGTGTGTATTTGCAGGTTATGCAGCAATATGTTAGATGCGAATTCTAACCACTAGGGGCAAACTGTCCGAACTCAGATAAAAGATGTCCAGCGTCTCACAGAGCACAGGCTGGTTCTGAGGGCTGGACGTCTCATCTGTGTTCAGCTGGACCTCCATGGACACTGCAGGTGTTCATCAATGCTGGCGTTTCTTTCTGGTGTGCGATCGATCGTCGCAGTGCTTCCTAACTGCTGTTCATCCCACCTGTCTGTCTGTCTGCCTGTCTGCTGATGTCCTGTCTGCTGCTCTCCTATAAGACATACAGACAGTGGAAGAGACTGATGGAGAGAGAGAGGCAGAGAGAAGAAATAGCAAGACAAGCCTATAGATAGAGAGAAAGAGAGAAAGGGAGAGAGAGAGACTTTGTCTCCACCGTGTATTTCTCTGTTGAGCACAGTAACATACTGGAATACTTCCTTAACATGTTAGCATTCATTTCCTGTGTATCTCTCTCCTTCTTATTGTGAAGGCATTGGTGCCAAGGGCAACACGGGCCCACCCACCTACACCAGCCGAGGCTTCTGGCCTGTTTGGTTCATCCTCTTTGTAGTGGCGATTTCTGTCTAACGCCAATGAGGATGGTGGTAAGTTGTTCCCGACACGCAGTCCAGTAAGCACTCACAGACAGAGAAATAAAAATAGGTAAATTTAATTCCTTAGTCCGGCTTTCTTTCTACAAAACGTCAGCAATATTGTGCGGTCTGAAAACTTTTTCCTACTCACGGCCATCCCCATTCCCAGACAATGAGCTAGCCGCAATTAAATACTGGTTTCGCGCAC